>NC_043992.1:2045000-2095000 GCF_902150065.1 Myripristis murdjan | reverse complement strand
ACCCATTTAGATTTAGTTCCACTCCAAAAAGCTGAATATTCAGTTTGGAAAGAAAAAAAAAAGAGTCATCAGCATGTCTAAAGTGGTAATCCTCCACTTCCTCATTTTTCATTTTCATTTGTCTCCCTCTTTGTTGCTAAGCACTCCTCACTGTGGTGCACTCTCTGGAGATCACCTGTCAGTCAAACCTGTCAGTCAAACATTGGGTGGGACTTGATAGTGTTTAATGTCTCTCTCTCTTTCTGCTCATGCTAACAGTCCAGTTCTAATTCTTCTGTTTATTACAAAAAAGAAAATGCATCACATCATCAGAACTACCAGTGCTCCCAAATGTTCACAACAGACAGTGACACTTCATGAACCTGTATATAGGCTAAATCAGTATTGTATCAGTGACTGGAAACGGCAAAACAGATATTTATTTACACACATATCAAAACGCAGCCATGTTGACCACATTAAACTTCAATAAATGTGAAATCTGAGCCCAATTTGGCAAGTTTGGCTAGCGCCAAGTTGTCATTAAATTTGGTGAGCACGTTCATGCTCCCTAGAGGACAAACCCTATCAACTGTGATGACCTCATGACCTTTCCTCTGGCACCACCCTCAGGCCAAAATGTACGAACCCCTTTCTCCCACCACTGGCATCACCTCAGCATGCACCAAGCCAGCAGGGCACCAGCAGTGGAGGGCCTGCACTGCTGTTGTTTTCACTTTTGGCTCTAGCCACGAACACTGACTAGCCCACATAATCATCATAAAAAGATAGTAATATGTACTTAGCTTCTTTTCGACAATGTGTTACTCAGTGTCTGATGCCAAGACTGTCATTTACTTAACCCTCGTATGACCCCTGGACATTTTTGTCCATTTTCAAAATTCAAATTGGTGAAATTTCACCCAGTGTCATTCTGGGTGAAATTTCAAAATCTCAACTTTCAGCGCAAAAATCCATTTTTTGACCCTGTAATGCATTTTTAACCTATCCATGACCCTTCGTGGACAAAAATGTCCATTTTCTAGAAAGTGACCACCAAAAGGTCACAGGGGGGTAATTTTTTACAAGAGGGGGTAATTTTGGGTTAAATTTGAAAATCCCAACTTTCAGCATGAAAATCCATTATTTGACCCTGTAATGCATTTTTATCACATCCACATCCACATTTTCAAATTTAACCCCAAGTTACCCCCTCTTGCCAAAAATCACTCCCCTGTGACCTTTTGGTGGTCACTTTCTAGAAATGGACATTTTTGTCCACTTGAAGGGTCATGGATGTAACTTTTTTGAAGGGTAACTCAAGGGTTAAAGCAACTACACAGAGTTTTTAACTGGTTATGAAACAGTCTCAATTTAATACTGATGCCTCTATATGACAGACAAAAGCAAATGAGGCAGAGGTCTTTCCTCTGCCCGCTGTCCGGACCCAGCTGTCACCTCGCTGGCTGGTCCTCTCTTGTATGAAATATTGTCACTGCAGATTAGAGTAAGGATCGGGCCACATGTTTTTGTCCAAACCCGTCCCAAGATTGGGAGCATCGTAACCAAGCCTGACCCGAACCTGACAGGCGTTCTTTATATGTGTCTTAGCCTGACCTGAGCCCAAAGGTTTGCTTGTCCTCCATCGCTAGGTCTACATGCTGCCTTCAGAGTTGTCACGTAAACTCCAGCACTGTACATGAAGTTGCCCAGAGTAGACAGTAAGTCCATCATTTTTATTTATTTTACACTAGAGTTTCACTAAAATCAATCAATCAATCAATCAATCAATCAAACTTTATTTATATAGCGTCAAATCACAACAGAAGTTATCTCATGACGCTTTACAGGTAGAGCAGGTAAAGACCATGCTCTACAGATTATAGCAGAAAAAAAAACAAGAAACCCAACAGATTCCCTCCTGAGCATGCTCTTGGCGACAGTGGCAAGGTAAAACTCCCCTTTAACGGGAAGAACCCTCAGATAGAACCAGACTCAGGGCGGGCGGTCATCTACCTCTACCGGTTGGGTGGGGAGGGGAGAGAGAGGGACAAAGAGACAGAGACAGGGAGATAAGGACAAACTGGGACAGCAGACAACAACAGAAACAGCAGGGTATCCTGAACAGGTAATCTAGATGGAAGTGACACGCAGCATCCTGCCTTCTCATCTGCAGTTGGATGACCTTCCAGGATGGGCAGGACAGTATGACATAGACAAGACACAAAAGGCACAACGAAAGCAAAAGAGCAGAGGACTCTGGAACAATAACATGCACTGAGTAAAAAGGAGGGGGGGTATAGAGGAGGACAGGAAGAAGAAGAAAGGAAGAGGGAAGAGGAAGATTAGAAAGAGGAAAGTGCTCAGAGCATGATATGAAGTCCCCCGACAGTCTAAGCCTATAGCAGCATAACTAAGGGCTGGTCCAGGACAACCTGGGCTGGCCCTAACTATAAGCTTTGTCAAAAAGGAAAGTTTTAAGTCTACTCTTAAAGATAGAGAGTGAATCTGCCCTCCGAACTGAGATAGGAAGATTGTTGCACAAACGTGGAGCCTGGAATTGGAAGGATCTGCCTCCCGATCTAGTTTTAGAGATTTTGGGAACCACCAATAAACCTGCATTTTGGGAGCGCAGTGCTCTGGCAGGGTGATAAGGAACTATGAGCTCTTTCAGATAAGATGGTGCCTGCCCATTAAGAGCTTTATAGGTGAGGAGAAGAGTTTTAAATTCTATTCTAGATTCTATAGGAAGCCAATGTAAAGAAGCCAATATTGGACTAATATGATCTCTTCTCCTAGTTCTCATCAGCACACGTGCAGCAGGGTTCTGGACCAGCTGGAGAGTCTTTAACGACTTGCTGGTACAGCCTGATAATAAGGAGTTATAGTAGTCTAACCTAGAGGTAACGAAGGCGTGGATTAATTTTTCTGCATCACTCTGAGACAAGATATGCCGGTCCTTTGAGATATTACGCAAGCGAAAAAGGCGGTTTTAGAGATCTGTTTAATATGGGAGGTAAAGGACAAATCCGCATTGAAAATGACTCCGAGGTTCCTTACCGTGGAGCTGGGGGCCAAAGTAATGCCATCCAGAGTAGCTATGTCATTAGAAACTGATTCCCTAAGGTATTTAGGGCCGAACATGGTAACTTCTGTTTTTTCTGAGTTTAATAGTAGAAAATTGGTGGCCATCCAGGCCTTTATCTCTTTAAGGCAGGCTTCAAGTTTACTTAGCTGATGAGTTTCATTTGGCTTTACGGATACGTACAACTGAGTATCGTCCACATTACAATGGAAGTTCATGGAGTATTTCTGGATAATATTACCTAAAGGAAGCATATACAAAATGAATAAAATAGGGCCAAGCACAGAACCCTGAGGAACACCATATTTTACCTTCCCGCAGGAGGAGGATTCATTATTAACGTGAACAAACTGATGTCGATCTAATAAATAGGATTTAAACCAGGTTAATGTTGTTCCTTTAATGCCATCAATAACATCAATGTGACCAAACCCAAACCCAAACATAATTAATAAATGTTTGTCTGAGCCTGGCCCGACCCGACAGGTCCCGTCAGTTCCTGATGAGTCCCAGCAGGCTTGGGTTGGGTTTGCCCTGTCAGTGTCTTTTTTTTAGTGAAGCTAAACTAAACTTTGGATTGTTTGCTGTGGTTAGCCGTGGTCCAGGACGGAAACACAAGTGTCTCTTTCACTTGCTTTCAAAAAAAGCCAGATCAAGACAACACAAGGCGGGGGCGCTCATGGGAAATGCACTCTTCACTGTGGGGAACACTACCGCTTTTATGCACAGGCACTGCCAAAATCAACACAAAATGAAAGTTCCTTGTTGTTGCCTTAAGTTTATTTTAGTATATATATATTTTTTAGCATATATTATTTATTTGTCTGTTTTCTGTTTTGGTCTTGATACAGCAATTTGTTATGATGTTTTTTCTAAATAAATCAATTAACATTTTGGTGATTAATCTTTAACTCAATTAAACCTAAATTTGAGCTTAATTCAAGTCAGGTTTAGTTCGTTAGTATAGTTAGTTTTGCTTGTTTTTGATAGATTGCAATATTCACTCTGGGATGTATAAACATTTTCTTAAGATAGAGATACAAAAATAGCTTCTTTTTGATGATTTGTAGGCAAGGTTTCCTTAATGCTGATTCCTGTAAGTGTCAGTTTCAGCTGCAATACACTTTTTTCAAATTAAATTATAAAAAGGACATATTTTCAATTATCAGCCTGTGTCTGTGTTCATGCTTGAATTCCCCCTGCTCGCCTGAATTTTCTTTTCTTTAACTGCTTCAAGTTTAGTTCACTGAACTTTTATGTTTCGCTTTATGTTTCACTTTTGCATTCACTTCTGAATTGATGGGAAAACTCATTATGATGCATAAGGCATGAATGTTTTATGAAGCCAGAAATATGAAATGATGTTACTGAAGATGATTACTTCTTTTCAACTTTCCCTGACACCAAGTCTGTCTGGTCCTCATGTCACTTTTTAATTTTTTTTAAATTTTTTTTTTTTTTGGCCATTTTTTTTCTCTCTGCCTGCACACTGAGGCATTCATGCCACTGACTGAGCCACATGGATGCTCCAAGGTTGGATTTTAAGTCTATTAAGTGTTCACTGTTTGCAGACAGGTGGCCACCCACACAAACACCTTTTTTTTTTTTTTAAGAAAGTGGTTCTGTATCATTCCATTTGTAGGTTTGGAGCTTCTGACCTTTTCTCTTGTATCTCACACAGCAGAGAGTGGCGTCTTTTGCCAAGAACGATCCATTTAACTCCAGAGGCAAGATGCTACCACTGCCGGGGTTCAGGGTTCAGTTCCCACTGGAGACAAAATGAAAGTTCTCAGGTTTACAGGGCTGGGGAAAATACCTGCTGTCTAGATTTATAAGACCTTGTTTATTATATTATGTTTGTGTGTATAAGAGCCTTTCAAATGGAGTATTTTGTGGTACGGCTTCAGTTTTGTGGACTAAATGTATTTCCAAGCCTCTCTAATGTTAATGTACATCATAACAGCAGTGTGTGTGTGTTTGTGTGTGTGTGTGTGTGTTTGTGTGTGTGTGTGTGTGTGTGTGTGTTTGTGTCAGAATATACTGAAAGATAAGACTTACTTATCTTACAATATAAATGTGAGACCTTGTTGTACTCTTCATGTCCATTATATAAAATTGTGTTTGTTTAGATATCTGTATGTTCATGTGTGTGTGTGTGTGTGTGTGTGTATCATAAGGCCGATGTTATGGGCTAAATATGGTTTTAAGGCATTGAGATAGACTTTATGTCCATTACTTGTGTGTGTATGTGTGTGTCGATGTGTCTGTGTGGGTTTTCATATGTCACAAGATGAAGCCAGCTACCTGTATGGGCTAAATAGGTTGAAAAGTCTCAATTTAGTGTTTACACGCATTGTGTGTGTGTGTGTGTGTGTGTGTGTGTGTGTGTGTGTGTGTGTGTGTGTGTGTGTGTGTGTGTGTGTGTGTGCATACCTGATAAGGACTGAGCAATAGGAGATAAAAAAATATTTCATAGCCTGACTTGTGCTTCCCATTCGTAAATATTTGTGTGCATGAGCATGTGTGCAAGCAGTGTGTGTGTATAAGTGTGTGTATACATTTGTAATGTGTAGGTGTATATATTTGTAATACAGGTAACACAGCCCACAGTAATATGGGATTATTGTATTAAACAGGTACAGATTGTTTTCGGTCTTAATGTGAATATGTGACAAATTCTGCAGATAAGGAAGAGGATTGTGGGAGTTTTATCAAGATTCTCAGCTGAGGTGTGAAGATTTATAGCTTAGCTTACATTTTTAAACTCTGACTGAATAAGACATGCTTTGGAGAAAAATCCCTCTCTTAAAGCTGCAGTCAGAGGGATTTTTCATGTATTTTTAGGTCAGTTGAATTCACTAAGTGGGTTTGTGACAGACAAGGGCACGACATCAGGATCTTAATGAAAATTCTGGTGTGCAGTTGTGAGGTATTCTTCAAACCTTAAAGAACAAGTCCACCAAAACTCTGTTAAAGTCCTCTTACAGCCAATGTTTAAACGCCTAAAACTGATCTCTGTTAATCAATATTCTGTATATGGAAATTTTTCCATGAAAAAAAAGCCTTAAAACGACTGAGATATAACACTGTACCTTGCCCTAATGATGTATGCACAGATCTATGAATTTGGAAATGGTCCCCACCCACCGACTGCCTGTTGGCACACTGGTTTGTAAAAAGTTATTTTCATCAGTGTTATCTCTTAGATAAACTAATATTGTTCTTAGATAAACTAATATTGTTCAAGGTGGTCTTGTTGATTTTTTGAAAATAAAAGACTCAAATGATCTGACATCAAAAACTTTGCCTGTGTGAATCCATCGTTCTCATCTTGTCCTTCCCACACTGCAGTTTCAAAGTGGAAAAACTCAGCCATGGTATTTTCTTCCTGTTGTGTTTTGTTGTAAATGCATACACACACACACACACACATATAAATATATATATATATATATATATATATATATATATGTATATATATATATATATATATATATATATATATATATATATATATACACACACACACACGAAAAAATGGACATGTTTACAAGATTAAACTTTATTTTCATCAGAGGGTTTATTTAACATTATATATGTGTGTTTTTTTTTTTTTTTTTTTTTTGGTCTATTTTTGAATTTGGTGTAATTTTCCAGTTCCCTTTAATAACTGATCAGCCATGACATCACATCCAGATATTTTCAGCAACTCCAATGTTTCATATCGGAAAATGTCTCAGCAATCTCAAAAGGTTTTGGGGTCAGAGCCTCACTATGACAATCAAACAGCGAGGCTCTTCTTCTAAAGCTGCCATTTTGCACTGATGGTAAACAATCATACAGGGAGAAATCCACCATAGAAGAAGACAGAGAGAGAATTTCCCCACCGCAGGCACCGGCCTGAGTCCGTATCAAACAATTCACACTACTGAAAGAGTCAGCTGACGTTTGGTTTTAAAAAGAAGTTTACAAAAAAATTGTTGATTGATTACATAAGGGATAATCCATGACATGATGGTCTTTTATCAAAAAAAAAAAAAAAAAAAGACCTTGGAGGAGGAGTGCTCCTCGGACGGGTGACTGATGGACGATCATGGTCTCATGGTTTATATCCCCCTCATTACACGGCTGTAACATTATCAAAGTTGTCTATTGACTTTTTTCTGTATATTTATTGTGCCTTCAGTGTATCGTAATGATAATTATATTTCTAGAGCCTGGGAAAGTAGGATGACTTTTTTTTGAATGTCTTTGCTTAATATTCAGTTTCTTCATTTGTTTCTTTACCTCTACTCTATCTCCTTTCTGAGTTTATACAGTACATTCTGTGCTGTGCATATTTTAGATGTTTGTATAATGAATCTTTTATCAATGCATGACCTGTTTATTGGGTGGTGTAGCCTCACGCTCGCTCTGATTATGTTTGTTAGTGTCTTGTTGGGTGGGCATCTTTTGTGATGTATGATGACACTATAATAAACAATAAACTTAACAATTATATATAAGCCTTCAACACAGCAGCAAATTAATAAGGCCGCAACTGGACAACAGTCCTCTGTTCAGAAATAACTGATTGCAGAAGGCCTTAGTTGACCAATAAGAATCAAATATACTGTCATGAGCTCAGTTAGCCATCAACACAGTAAGAAAATTTAAATATGTCTGAAATACCTGTTTTGTATTTACAAGTGTGATTGTACAGGGCACAGTCCTCATTCATTCCCACTGAACACTCACACACTCAACACTCAACAGTCCACATTGCAAGCAGTAGCCACTACTAAAAGTTAATTTGAAAAACAGTAACACTCTAAACAGACAGGCCTAAGTTTCATCTGAAAAAAAAAAAAATAAAATAAAATGAATAAATGAAAGCATGGCAAATGGTTAAGATCTCAGTCCACTGCCACTTCAGGTAGTTAATACAATATGCTGTCAGAGTTATATGTAGCACACAAGGGGCTAATGACTCCAGTATTTTACTGTTTGAAAGAAATAATGTTGCACACTGTGCATTCACTGGTTTACACTCCAAACCAGTAGGTGGCAGTAATGAGGTTATTAGTTCCCCAGCACCAGTGAGTAAGAGGAAGTGGCTACTGAGTGAGACAAAGGAATCATGTGCTCTGTTTTATTTCCTTTCTCTGTTTGATAAATGTAGATAAAACAACCTGGAAATGCTGGCATACTTTAGTGTTGGCTTGTCTGAATTTGAGCTGTGACTCATTTTAGACGTATTGTAGATACCGTATATTACAGCTGTTCTCGTTGTATGGATTTATGTAGTGATACAACATTGCATGATGGGAAGTAAATCAGAATCAGATATTCTTTATTGGTCCCCTGGAGGAATTGCCTACAATATAGCAATTTTAGCACAATCTAACAATGTAAAGTAAAACCTGAGGAGCTTTTACTAAGCCTTGGAACAGCAGACATCCAGAGTGGATGTGATGTGATAGTGTGTGTGTGTGTGTGTTTGTGTTGATTTGTCCAGTGTGAGCACCGTGAGTCAGAGTGGTGTGTGTGTGAAGGGGGCTCCAGTGTGTGAGATAAAGAACTCATACTTACCTGGCAGGGGAGATACCATGATCAAGAAGGTGGTTCACCCAGGGCGAGGCTCAGCCATTGCACTCCGGTTGTGCTGATCCCTGCGAATTCCCCAAATGTGGGTATCTTGACTGCATAATTTCTGGTAGTGGGGGACTGTGTTCGCGCTCTCCCCTGATCAACATGTCAAAAGACAATATCATTAAAAAACCCCACAGCTTTTGAAATTACAAATAATTGTGTGTAACATACTACTTTTTAACATGACTGTCGTGCATGGCTTTCAGAAGCTTGTAAGAGTGTACTATATTCATTAATAGTCAAATTAATGCTATTGACTGTGCAATATGTAATTTTAGAGAAACACATTCTTACAGAAATAAAAAAAAAAATCTGAGGGTATATGAAATTTATATAATGCTATGTTATAAACAAAACATCTTAAGATCTTCAAATATTGATCAAACAGAAAAAACATTTTTGAAGATTTCTGAATATATTTCTGAATATATATTTCTGAATATATTTTAAACCAAAACATTTTTTTTTTACTTCTCTGAGAATAAAATTTCTCTGTCATACACAAGTACAAGCGCAAAGCTATATGATTTATTTGGCACGTCAGGCATTGAGATTTGCCATAGGAAGGCGATCAAAAAAGCCAGTCCTGAAATTATTCACTACGGTCAGGAAATTTGTGTTAATTAGACAATCAAAATAATTTTCCACCAGTTAATTTCAACCACAATACAGTCTACATGTGTTCTGTGGATTTGGACAACGCTTACGACTGTGTCCCTTGGGGGTCCTGTGGGGAGCGGCTGTGGGTACCAGGTTTGCTGCTGTAGGCCAGACTGCAGTGAGAATTGTGTCTGCGTACTTGCCACTAAGTCAAGCTGTTGGACTCCAGGGCTGCTCCTTGTCTCCGGGGACCCCAGGGCAGACCCAGGATATGCTAGGGGGATGATGTCTCCCTTGAGAATGCCAGGGATCCTCCAGGAGGAGCTGTTGGACGTGGCCCTGGAAAGGACCTTCTGGACTGGCCTCCTCAGCCTGCTGCCACCGAGACCCGCTCTCGGATAATGACAGCGATGTTTTCAACCACTAGTGGTGCCACAGTGCTGCAGGAAAAACCCGTCTGAGTTGTGCGCTCTAGACTGTCAGTGCTACAAAGATTATTAACGCCCACGTTTCCAGTTTTATACACTGTAAAGATGCTCCTCACTGTATGTGTGTGCGTCTGTGTGCATGTCTCTGCCTTTGTGCATATTCATGTTTGTCTGTATGAGTTTATGCACATTTGAATGTTGATGCATGCATGTCCTTATTGAATGTGTGCCCTTTATTCACAGCAATGACTTTCACAACTGCTGATAAGCAAAATAATGTCAACACGTCAATACATTTGTGTGTGTGTGTGCTGTGTGCGTGTGTTTGTGCATCATATTAATCATTGTAATGACTTTCACAGCTCCTGATTACTGGAAGAAATGTGTATGTGTGTGTATGTGTGTGTGTGTGTATGTCCCTCCTATAATAGAGATGATTTTCATAGCTTCTGATAAGCATAATAAAATGTCAAATTATCCATAAATCCTGGTTGCGTTGGCCCATGCAGCTGCTGAGATCTCAGCTCTGCTTACTTGAGCAAAACACAGCAAATAAACGGCTGCGCTGTTTGGTTTACTGTGCTGCTTTCACTGCATAAACAAGCCTCTTTTTCTCCTTTATTGTCATAGCAGGGGTAGTTGTTGTAAAAGTGGGAGTATGAATATGAATATTAACCATAGCAGTAATCATAATACCAGGAATGGTAACACATAAAGGGATAGTAATGGTAGCATTAAGAAGTTAACTGTAACTGAAACATTGCAATTAACAGGTGTGTTAATAGCTGTTGAAGTGACAGTTCAATTTCGACCTTCAAAACCACTGGCACGATTGCCCCACTTTTTTTTTTTTTTTTTGCAAGAAACAAAATCCGAAAAATACTCTTTAGTTTCCTATGACCAAAGAATACATTTAAATATTATAGCTTCTGTGCCTTCATTTTTTTCATAGTTGTTTGCACTGCTGAAACGGTGGGAGTAATTATGACTCTCTTAATGCAAGGTAGTCAGTGTGGTTAAAACAAAACAAAACAAAAAAAAATATGGCAGTTATATCACACCTGATACCATATAAAGAAGATATTAAAAATGTAGCCTATATGACAGTTGTCAGGGCATAAAACCAATGACACCCCTAGTAAGAATTGTTAGGTAATAACATTAGGTTAACTGATTTGTTGTAAATTGTAGAGCTTATTAATATTAATATTAATATTGCAGTATTTAATATGTTAAATCAGAGACTTATTTAATGTATAAAATTGACAACTTGTCTCTATTCGTATAGAATGCAATTTTATAGAGTAGCAACTCTTTCTTTCTTTCTTTCTTTCTACTATGTACAATATACTTGGGTCTGTTTTATAGCATACAATTTTTTTTAAGTATTGCAATTTTTCTTACTCCTGTTTCATAGTATATTTATATATTCAGCTTAATATCTTTTTTCTGTTAGTTTTAATGGCATTTTCTTTTACACTTGTGGCAGATGCAGCAAAATGTCATTCTGCTGTACACTTGTCCTATGTAGAGAGTGAATAAGAATAAAATTAATTTTGAATCTTATACATAATCCATTGATTTCAGTGGTAGTAGTACATATGATAGTGGTAGTATGCAAGACCAGTTGTAGTTCTCATTGGTACTTGTGGTAAAAAACAAGCGCTTTATTTTGAAAGGAGACACCCTGTTTGGCCTGCTGGTGGTGCCAGAGGGAAGGTCATGGGGTAACCAGAATTAACACATTTCATCTTCTGGACAATATGAATACTGTCACCAAATTTCATGGCGATCTATCAAACAGATTTGGAGATACCGCTCTGGACCTCTGAATGGCTGACTGGCTGACAGTGAAAATATACTTTATGAAAGGATGTGTCACTTTCTTACATTTGGAGTGCCCTGAATGCCTTCTTGTCTGAAGGACTTTGTGTTCCTGTTTCCAAGAGCACCCTGCATAGTTTTGATCAACAGTTTATCTGAAAGAGCAAGCTGTCATTTCTTTTCTTTTTAAAAGGACATTTGTGTTATTTGTCAACACAACACATGCTAAATGACAATACTTTTTGACACAACATACACTATACTGACAAAAGTATTGGGCCACCTCCACACTCCACCTGCAGGAGCTTTTGTGACCCATCCCATTCTAAATCCAGAGGCATTCATATGGAGTTGGTCCCACTTTGCAGCAAGAACAGCTTCCACTCTTCTGGGAGGTTTCTACCAGATGTTGGAGTGTCTGTGGGAGTTTTTTCCCGTTTATCCAGAAGAGCATTTGTGAGCTCAGACTCTGATGTTGGACCAGAGGGCCCGGCTCACAGTCTCTGTTCTAGTTGATCCCAAAGGTGTTGGATGGGGTTGAGGTCAGGGCTCTGTGTGGGCCAGTCAAGTTCCTCCACACCAAACTCAGCCAGCCACGCCTTTATGGAGCTGCTTTGTGCTCTGGGGCTCAGTCATGCTGGGACAGAGAAGGGGCCTTCCTTCCCCAAACTGGTCCCACAAAGCTGGAAGCAGAGAATTGTCCAAAATGTCTCAGTGAGCTGAAGCATTAAGATTTCCCTTCAGTGGAGCTGAGGGTCTGAGGCTGAGCCCAGAAAAACCAGCCCATAGCGTAATCCCTCCTCCACCAAACTTTACTGTTGGTACAATGCAGTCAGACAGGGAACATTCTCCTGGTGGTCCCCAAACCCAGACTCGTCCATCAGACCGCCACATAGAGAAGAGTGATTGGTCACTCCACAGAACACGTTTCCACCACTCCAGAGTCCAGCGACGGCGTGCTTTACACCGCTCCATCTGGTGATATGAGGCTGGCGTGCGTCCGCTCGGCCATGGAAACCCATGCCACAGTTTCTGTGCTGATGTTGATGCCAGAGGAGGTTTGGAACTCTGCAGTTACTGAATCAGCAGAGCGTTAGCCACTTGTACACACTATGAGCCTCAGCGGTCGGCGACTCCGCTCTGTAACTTTACGTGGTGCTGAGTTGCTGTGGTTCCTAAATGCTTCCACTTTGCAATAATCCCACTTCCATCTGATGGTGGAATATCTAGGAGGGAAGAAACTTCACCAGCTGACTTGTTGCAGTGGTGGCTTCCTGTTACATCACTATTCCAGCAGCACACTGGAACTCAGTGAGCTCTTTAGAACGAGCCGTTCTTTCACTAATGTTTGTAAAGGCAGACTGCATGGCTAGCTGCTGGATTTTATACACCTGTGGCCATTGGACTGAATGAAACACATGAACTCAGTGATAAAGAAGTATGTCCTAAACCTTTTGTCCATCTTTAAAAGATTATGGGTTGAAAAGTGACACAAATGTGTACCAGCTCAATGAGAAAGAAGATATTCCTGTTTACAGTGTAGTTATTATAGTGAAAGACAGTCATCTTGATTCTGTGAATAACACAAGTCTGCAACACCAATCAGGATAAAACAAACACTGATTAAAAAAAATGGCTGATTACTGATGACTAGGCGTGTCACCAACACACAGCGTACTGCTGCTGCCAGCCGCTGTTCTCCATTCAGACCAGCAAACAAACTGCATTCAGTCTCCTCACAGGAAACATGTCTGCTAATCCAGATGGTCAGATTAGTGTGAGGAGGGATGATGCAGGCAGACAACGCCTACATATTCTCCTCTGCTCTGCTCTCTGTGTTACACCCCTGTCACACACACACACACACTCACACACATTTTTTTCCATGCGTCTGTTTTTGCACAAAGAACAACAGCATAAAAAAAAACTCTTTCCCTGGTCTCAGCTTTGTGTCTTCACCTCCTCTTCCTCTCTGTTTTTCACTTTTCCTCCTCTCCCTCCCTTTCTCCTTCTCCTACACTTCTCATTTTGCTCTTTTCCTTCCTTTCCCCTCCTCCTTTCCTTTGCTCCCATTACACTCCTTCCTTGTGTCCTCCCTGCCTCAGTTCCTCCTTCCTACATTTCCTCCCCTCTCTCCCACTCCATCCTCCTTTTTTCCCCTCTGTTTTTCCATATTCCCATCTCTCAGGTGCTCCATGTCGACCGTTAGCGTGCGGAGGTGAACTGCATGCTGGGATCTGAGACCAAATTATTCACCGTGCTGCTTCCGGATTTAACTCAGGCTGGATGGGCAGGGAATATCATAGGTACCCAGTGGAACGCTGTAGCATTACAAGTCAATGAAATATTAAACGCATCATTTACAGATTATTCACCCCATATGGACACATTTCCAAAGCAATGATTCAGATGGGGTATGTGTGTGTGTGTGTGTGTGTGTGTGTGTGTGTGTGTGTGTGTGTGTGTGTGTGTGTGTGTGTGAAAACAGAGGCAAAGAGCAGGAGTGCTATACAAATTATTATTAAAGTCAAAGTGCTGAATAAGCCAACTGTGCTTCTTTCCCCTCCAGCTCTTTAAAGCCTGTTTTCTTACTGCTGAAGCTCCTTTATCTTCATTATTGTTCAAATAAACTAAAGAGCATTATGCCAACATCATACTGGAACCTGCAGTAACACTGGTGTTGGGTGTACGTCCAATATAGCGACAGCATTTCAGCAGTTTTTGCTATTATATTATAGCATCTTCCCCTCTCTTCTTGTATCTACTAAGTTTCCTTCTTGTTTTTACTTTTTAAATTTTATTTTATGAATTCAACATTTTGAATATTAAAGAAAATCTCTCCTCTTTGTCCTCTCCTCCTCTTTTCATTCTTCCTCTTGCTCTCTTCTTTCTCCCACTTTTTCTCCCTCTACCTTGTCTTCCTCTTCCTGTTTTCATTCTTCCCTTCTTTCCTCTCAGCCTCTCCATCCCTTTTCCTTCCCATCTTCTACTAATTTCCCCCTCTCAGCCCTCAACTGACTTTCTCCTCCTCATCTCCCCTTCACCTCCTCTCTCCTCCTGAATTTTGTCCTCTCGCCTTCCCCTCCCTTTCTCCCATTCCTGCTCCGTCTCCACGTCCCATTTCTCCCGTCTTGTCCTTTGTTCACTTTGTTTTCTCTCTACCATTCTTGACCTCCCCCTCCTCCTCCTTTTTTTCCCTTTCCCTACATCTCTTCCTCTTCATCCCTCCTCTTCCTCCTTTCTCCTCCTCTTTCTCCTCTCTCCCCTCTCTTTGTTCCAGTCTACACGTGTGCCTGCAGGAGCTCTGTGTTTTTCATGCCGAACGCTGGCGTGTCGCAGCAAGAGGCATTATGGGAGATGAGACCAGGGCATTAGTCACACACACTCACACACACACACACACACACACACACACACACGCTCACACACATTCATTTCTGAGTCACAGACACATACAGACCCAGTCACCCACTCATACTGTGTTGAGTCACACACACAGACATACACACTCTTAGCAACGCACACACACACACACACACACATACACACACACTGTGCAGTCATCAGAGTGGCTTTAACGCTTCAACACCACTTCTGTCTGAAATATTCATTTTTCGTTTCACAGGTGAGATGAAGAAAAGGGAGGAGAAGAGAGGAGAGAAAACAAGGGACGAGGAAAAGACGTGACACAAGGAGGGGAAGGGAGGAGAGAGGTTGAGATAAGGTGAAAGAGAAAGGAGCAAAAGGAAAGGCAAAGAAAGATGATAAGAAGTGACGGTGAGAGGAGCAAAAGCAGGGGTGAGCTAAGGCGAGGTGAGACGAGGTGAGGAGAGGAGCAACAAGGAGGCGAAGGAGCTGAAAAGTGACAACGACAGGAGAGGAGTTTTAAACTAAAGCAACATGTTATGGTCTATGAATGATGCAGTTACCCTCTGGGCCAATCAGCAACAAACACATCAACCTGTTAAACAAGGAAAGTCTCATGTTGACAAGACTGAAACACATGGCCAGATGCATCTTGAAAAGTTTTACAAGAATCCAGTCAGTAGCGCTGACGTAGGCACTGCCCATGACACTTATATGATCAAATGAATGCACATCAAATCTCTGAAATTCCAACAAAATGACAAAATGTTGCATCACTTACAGAAAAAAAATCATGATTAACACCTCTCACTTCCCTTGGACTAATTAGTAAACTTTTTAGTGAAACAAGATGAAGGAGTATTTGTGTTGTCTAGAATATTTTATATGACACAATAAGTGTACATCATTTCATAATAACCTACCGTATTGATCTGAATATAAGACGACCCTGATTTTAAGACGACCCCTCTTTTTCAAGACCCTTTTTTGGAAATATACTTTTTATATGGACATTCTGCGACACCAGCCCATGCTAGCTTTAAACTCAGTGTGGGGTATGTTGAGCTCTGTGGCAACTTCAGGTGCTTTTTGCTGCATCACAGCCCTCGTAACGGGCAGTCCTTCACTACGTTTCTCATTCACAAAATCGCACACCCTCCTGTCAGTCTCGTTGAATCGACCAGTTTGTGGACCACGAAAAGCCCTTCTCTGGCTGTGGGCATTTTTTAGCTCTTCTTTCTGAGACCGCCACCGTCTCACATTGCACTCAGGGCCAGGGTTAAGGGGTTAAGGGATGTTTATTTACCTTGACAGTTTCAGAGGTAACTTCAGAAAGCATCCAACTGACAGCCGGAGCGGCATGTCAGCTGGCTTCTACATTCAACTGGGTGGCGGCGCACACCGGCCGGCCCACCTGATGCCGGTCGGTGCCTCGGTCGGCACCGCGCCCACCTGGTCAGGTCTGCCGGATCTGACAGGTGCGCGGCGCACACAGACTGCCATATATACCTTTCATCATAAATCAACTTTTGTTTATACGCGGTTGCAGCAGCACCATGGACAGCGACACAGACAACATGGTTGATTATTGATTGCGCGACGCGGCCATTCGCCGGTAATCGCGCTGCGCGCATTAAACGATTTTGCGGAGGCAGGAGGAAAATTGCATGATTTATGTCCGCACGCTGCGTGCGTGACCGTGCATGTGCTCGTGCATGAACGCCCGTACAGTGCTGGAGCACACCCCTTCCAACCGTGCCAGAGCGGGGGAAGTGTACTGTATTCAAGCACGGAACATATGCAAGTACAATACATGTGTATTTGCTTAGACCCCCAATATAAGACGAGGGCGTTTTTTCAGGGCATTTTCAATGGAAAAAATATCGTCTTATATTCAGATCAATACGGTACTTCAGTTGTTTCAGTGTACAACAGCATTTTCACATGCAGACACCCATTCATCAAACATTTTATGCATTTCAGTGATGAAAAGGAGTAGGAAGAGGAAAACCTTGTGAGGGGTGGTGGTAAGTGGTGGACAGTCCTCTGAATCAGTAAAGATTGCTCTATTCTTTACCTCTTCCTAGAAAATTAATACACTGTTTTCATATATAAATGAATGTAAGTCAGGACAACACAGGACTAATAAGTTTGAAAATAGTGAAACCTCCTAGTTCTGAGATGTTTGTGTGACAGACAGAAGAATGAACCAACATATGAAGGAACGACCAGAGACCATGTTCCTCTTACGAAACCAAAGTGCTGGTAAGGCAGCGGTGAGTAACCTGGCAGTGTAGAGGCCGGCCGCACACACACGCAGATCCAGTCCCCGCCGTCAAACCTACGCAGGCTCACAGATGGGATACATAGGAACACAGATGCTGGCATGCCAGCTCCCAGGCGCTGGCACACACTCAGCACCGCAGATGTATATGAAGGTAGAACATCACGCACACCCAGCAAAGAACTGAATCTGTGCAGAAGAGAGAGAAAAGAGCAAACAGGACGACTGTGAGAGGGCGAACTCTTTGTAACGTTCACCTGATATACATTTTGGAGGCTGGGATTCATTGGATTTAGTTTGTCCAGTTCCATTTGATTTCCACGTGATGTGGCTTTGTTTGATGTAACTTGACTTGAGGCAAGTTATGATTTACTTTGGTTAGAATTGGCATGGTTTGATTTGTTTTGATTAACTTAACATTATTAGTTGATTTGGGATGGTTTGATAAGATATGAATGAGCCAAATTTTGTATCATGTGATCTAAAGTTCAGGGCTGGAATTTCTGCTTGAGCTCTAGTATGTCTACTTTGAGCAGGGGCGCCGCCAGGGCCCCATGAAAAGAAATCTTACTGGGCCCTTGTATAGCCGGCCAATAGGCAAACCTTTTTATTTCAGGCCTTTCGAGGGCCCCTGCCCCATTGTGGCCCTGGGTAATCAGTCCCACTTTTCCCCCCACTACGACGCCCCTGACTTTGAGGCCCTACCTGATCCAGCCCGACAGGTCCCATGAAGCCTGATCAGAGCCCAGAATTCAATTTTTTTAAAGTAAAACTGCAAGCACACATGCTAGCATGACCCTGCCACATGCAGATACACACAAACACACAAAAGAGACAGATTGGTGCAAAATCAATTTAAATATTAAATTATTGTGTAAGGGGGCATTAATGTGACAGATAAATAAATAAGGCTCTTACCTTGTGTGTTGCATTCGCGTTCTCATCAGATTCATGGGATGGTTAGGAAGCTCCCAGTTCTGGGTTTTGCAAAGTTGGGCATTGGGGACAAAATGCCGATCAGCTTGTTAAGCTAATGACACCCAGGTCGGATTTTGCTTACAAGTGTGGGTTTTGCACTGGTTTACAAGAAGCAGAACGCAAAGCATTTGATATGTGAAAAAACATAAATTTATGCTTTTCAATTCCAGCTGTGACTCACTGAGGTGTTATCGGAAAACACTGATTTCTCCCACAGAGAACTTTGTGCTGTGGACAGCCATCCTGAAACACCACAACTGGGGCTACTTGCGTTACATCTAGAATACCGATGCCCTGACTTGATCATCCACCTTGGTGGGGTGTTTACGTGCACTCCCAGCTGCCAAACTGGAATATACCAAAAACCCGAGACCAGATGAACGGGTATCAGTGCTGAAGCTAATGCAGAAGTTCCTTAATGTGCAATTTGCCCAAATGACTGCCAAAGATCTCTGTTTGGAAACGCAGAATGAATGGAAGTATATGGGGAAACAGCTGTACTTCTCCTTTACTAGCTCGTTTCAGGTCTTCTTAAATGTTACTCCATGTTCAGTTTGAAAGGGTGGCTCCATTTAGACTAAAAAGGGCCAAAAAGGGGGCTACAAACTTAAGGCATGGTTACCTTTTGATGGGCAGGTTGCTGTCTGGATGTAGGTGGAGCCAGTGTGCCATATCATCTAGCTATCGTCTGCTGGAAGGAGCATATGTACCCACAGCAGTGTATACATTTAAATGACCTTTGACCTTTTTAAAAGAACTTGTGCTGTCCATTGTGCAGCCCCTCATAGGAGTTAGTGTTTTTTGTTCAGTCTGTAATGATAACTACGGTCTCATCACTTTCTTTTTTCATCACTTTCTTTCTTTTCTTTTTCTGCTTTCACATGCACTTTTTTTCTGTTTAGTCTTTTTAATCAGCCTTTTAGCTATCCCAATTTAGGATGATGTATTCCAGTGCTAACGTTAAGAACATTGCTCATCAGCTAATGTTAGCATCTGTTAGGGGAGAGTGGGGTAATATGTGCCAAGGGGCAAGTAGTGCCACCCGTGTTATCTAGAAAACCATAGAAGAAGTTGGTCATGTGACCACATATTTTTGAAGAGGCATCCATTTCACTCATCCTGCAAAGAAGGGAGACACATGGCTTGAGAGGTAAGCACATTTAAGTTCAAAAAACATTTTTCAGTCTATACAGTTAGCATGATGTTAGCTCAAAACAGCTGGGGGATGCATTTTTTTCAAAATGGTGGGCTTGGGGTAATTTGTGCCAAAGGGCCTGGGGTAAGTTGTGCCAGTGGAACAACTTGTGATTATATACTATATATTACTTTCTTGTATTTTATTGTTATTGTACATTGTCTTCTTACCTTTGATCACTAAAACTATTCAGATTCAGATGAAGATGATTTGCAGGTGCTCATTTTGGAATTTTTATTTTGATCTGGGTATGTGTTCATGTGGCGCTCGGCATTGTTATAGAAAAGTGGCCTGTGATCTTGTTAAAATAATAAATAAATGTTAAATAAATCATTTTGTATTGAATTTGTTTTGCTTTTATATAGCATTATCATTTGTGAGATTAAAATGATCTGTTTTACTTCAATTATCAATGGCACAATTTACCCCAGTGTATTCTCTCTAATGGCACAATTTACCCCGCACCGGAGGCAAGTTGTGCCACAGAACAACTTTTTTATTTCGAAAGCTATATTTCTCAAACAGTTTATATAAGATCCAAAGTGATTGTTCCCAGGGATGCACAACATCCTAAACTATATGTGCATATTTTAGTTGGAGGCATTACTGTAATCCCCTCGCTTTAAAGGCACTTTACGTAAAAATTGGCACTATTTTCCCCACTCTCCCCTACCTGTTTACGCCTGAGCTGAAGAGGAGCAAATTTATCCAAATTTGAGTTTTCCTCATGTTTACCCATTCCAAGAAATTACAAAATTATAATAACCTTAAGGGGAAACTTATGGCTTCAGAAAAGCAGTTCAAAAACCAGTGGGTGATACCACAACAGTCGCACCCATTTATTTTTCAGCCTGTGATTCACCAGGCGGCTCATCGACATGACTGACAAGTGCTGGGGCAGGAACTTCTCCAGCTGAGGCGGAGGATGACGGGACTCTCCAGTAACACACTTCAAGGCCCATAAAGATCAAGAGCCGCATATTGGCACTTTAAAGTTTAAGAGCACCGACATTATAAACAACCGAGAGAGGACAGAGGAGGAGAGAAGGAGTCGGTGGAGAGGAAGATGAACGAGGGACAAAGGCACTGGCAAGTGGACATGAGTGGCATTGATACAGCAGCAGAGAGCAGGATGAAACAGAACAAAACAGAACAGAGCAGGGCGGTGGGAGTGTTTTGATCTGTTGGAGTGCCGCTCTGGACAAAAAACACACCCATGCAAATATTTTTCAGCACTTGTCCTGTCCTTTAAAACTCATCATGTGTGTGTGCAAAGTACCAAAACCTGGTGTTGTGGCTGAGGACGAGGCCTTTCCTCAGCAGCGTGGCCTGACCTGCGCTCAAATGTTTTCTTGTTGTCAGCTGAGTCATTTCTGTGCTGCAAATCCAGGAAGCCAGGAGGGATTTAGTTGACCAATGGAAAACACCAAGCATACACACACGCACACACACTGATGAGTCACTAGTAGTGTTTTTTTTTTTTTTGTCTGCGCTTGTCTGCAACGTTACAGAAGATCAACAAACACACAGATGATTTGGTTTTTATCTGGTATTCTCAACCTTTCTATTTACCACTACCTGACATATGGAGGCACACACACACACACACAGACACAGACACAAACACACACCGGAAACACAAAAGGCAAACACCCTCCTCTTCAACAGCATCACTTCACCTTGTCTAGAAAACACCCGCGCATACAAACACACACACACACACTCACACACCCTCTAACTGTGCTTGAAGCAGAGCATTGCAGCATACAGGGTAAAAATAGAAAGAAAAAAAAATGAAAGGGAATGTTTTATCTCGTGTTAAATCGAGAAAACACAGAAGGCGTTTTATCTCCTGAAGCTTTTTTATTCACATGCGAAACACAAAGCAGAGTCTCAGATCTCGGACCATCCAGTAGAGATTTTCTCTGTCATGGTCTGTGCTCAGAATCAGAATCACCCCAGTCACCCAGTACAATGCATGTATACTGGAGTTTGTGTTGCAGAGCCTGGAATGCATGAAACTGACAGAAGACAGCAGATAATGAATTGTTATTAAGGTTATGAGTCATCTTAAAGCAATGAAGTGAAGTATTTCCTTAAAGGTGTTCTGTGTAGCACTTTTAAACATCATTAAATTATTGTCAAACGACTAGTGACACCTCGGTGTAAAGACTGTTAACCAATGAGATCACAGTGCAGACGATTCTCAGTGGTATAGACCGGATAACCATCAGGTCACGCTCACAATAACAGAATTGCAGAGGTTTGGGAGATCGGTAAATTCGATCATTTCTGTGATCGTTATTCAGTCGTAATTGGAACATCCAAAGATATACAGTCACACAAGAAGGTCTGAACAACCTGACATTTCTGATAGATTTTTTTTTTTTTTTATGTTCCTGTATCGCTTCGTCTTTGGCAAGCCAAACTTTACACAACAGCACCATCTAAGGTTAGCTGGGCTAACTGCTAGTTTAAGGTTGGTAGTTTAGGGCGCAAGTTGTTCTTCATAGAAATCTGAAAAATAACAGCCCTTCCATTTCCACCAACATATGATTAAATGGATCATTTAAAGTGTTAAAGCCCTGCAGGGTTAGATCTGTCTTATGTATTTTTCATGTCATAGCCTGTCCTGGCCTATAATGATGAAATACCCAGTGTTCAATAATGGTGATGTCAGTGCCGACTGATGGCCCTTATGAGGGGGGCAGGGCCAGAGAACTAAGGAACAAAATTGGAAAGAACTTAATAGAAATAGAGGAACTACAGTGCAGAGGAGCTGGAGGCTGCTGTCAGAACAACCTGGGCTTCCATAACACCTCAGCATGGCCGCAAGCTGACGGCCTCCATGCCAGCAGTCATTCATGCAAATGAACGTACTTTTCAGAAGGTTGATATTTCTGTAGTATAAGTCCTTTCTTTTTTATATTGGTCTTATGTAACATTCTAATATTTTGAGATACTGGATTTTTGATTTTCATGAAAAAGGCTTGAAAAGAGGCTTGAAATATTTCACTTTATTTGTAAAGAATATAAAATATATCAAAGTTTCATTTTTTGAATTAAATTACGAAAAAAATGTTTTCCATGATATTCAATTTTTTTTGGAGATGCACCCGTATATAAAAAAATAAACTATTAAATATGAAAAAATAACCTAAGGCCAACAGGGCACTGAACAAAAACTTGGTAGCTCTGACCCATACACTCACCAAATAACAGACACAAGGCAAGGACAGCACAGCTAGGCAAGAGGCACTGAGCTGAACATGAGCTGAGTAAAGTGTGTGGTGGAGTCAGATCCAGTGATCTGCAGTGACGCAGAGGGAGAAGGTTTGAGGAGCAAACCCACCAGTGAGTCACACTCCTCCTGTGAGGGCCTCAGTGTTCCATCCCTCCTGTGAGAGGCGTTCCTCACATGGATGTTTTGTTTCTGACTGATCTGCGGCAGCCAGAACTACCAGCACCTTGGACAGCAACCACTGAGGGTCCCTTCAGTGGAATCTGTGGCTCTCCTGGTGTGAGGTATAGCAACATGTTCGCACCACAGAGCTTTTCTACCCTGAAGTTATTGTAAACAAACATTGTGATTTAGCCTATTGCTATTGCTATATATTGATCCCTGCCCCCCTTCGTCCGTCCCTGAAGAGGATCAACGTGTTGGCAGTGATTTTTGCATTAGCCTCTCACTCCTTTCACCATCAGCCAGAAGCTTAAAGAAACTCTGAAAGCTTTAGCTCTGTTTGCTGTGGAAGAACAGTGTCCTCTTCCTGTTTTGTGTCGTAAAGCAATGCAGTAGATTTTCTGAGTGAAAAGTACATTCATTTTCCGAGTGTTACAACTGAAAATGTGAAATAATGCTTTAATTGCCGGTTGACTCATGGTTTTAACTGATAGAATAGTGCACCTTTAAAGTGTTATTATGTTAAAGTGTTACTTTGTAGTGCTGTGCACAAACGAGAGTATGGTGAGAGGGCAGCCTCTCCCAGGAGACAGATGCACTCCTCCTTACGTTGGACAGTTAAGCCAGTTTAGCCCATGCACCACCCAGAGACTCTTGCACTGCCACTGCAGGGCCAGTGGGTGTGCAGAGGGGGACAGCAAGCACATTTAATAGTCAGCCAAAATATACACTACTCACAAAAAGTTAGGGATATTCGGCTTTCGGGTGAAATTTCAGAATGAACCTAAAATGCATTATAACCTTTACAGGTGAACTTAAGTGACCTTCTGTAAACTTTTGAATGTACATGTCCAACTGTTCAGTGTTTCAGTACTTTTTGCACAAGTTGCTGTTCTCTAACAAGGAGCTTAACGGCAAAATTCACATCAGGTGTTTGATGTTCCAGCTCATCGAGGTCGTATCATTAGGGAACGGCTGCTGGAGACTGGGGTACCTCAACTGGAGTGGCCTGCACTTTCTCCAGACCTGAATCCCATAGAAAACCTATGGGATCAGCTGAGTCGCTGTGTAGAGGCTCGGAGCTCTGTACCCCAGAACCTCAATGTCCTGAGGGCCGCCCTTCAAGAAGAGTGGGATGCCATGCCTCAGCAGCAATAAGTCGACTTGTGAACAGCATGAGACGTCGTTGTCAAGCTGTAATTGATGCTCAAGGGCACATGACAAGTTATTGACACTGACATTTTTTGTTGTGGTATATCCACCACTGTTGTTGGCTTTTGTTTCAAGAAATTGTTTGAGATGAGGAAATCACCAGTGTATGCTTCTACTTAAATGCCCTACTTTCATGATATAATATCACTGTAGCGTGAACATTTTCCATTTTCCATAAATTTCACCCAAAAGCCAAATATCCCTAACGTTTTGTGAGTAGTGTATGTACCACGTGCAATTCAAAAGTTTATCCTGATATTTCAAGCACTCTGTTAGGAACCGTCACACACAGCACCTATTTCTGTTGTGTGCCCTAAAGCAATCTCCCTCTGTCTGTATACATGCAGTCTGGAATACAGGTTTCAAACTGCAGAGAAAATACTTTTGTATTGAAATTGGTTTGACGATATTGGAAAGTTCCTGTAATGATGTACAGATACACATGTCAACTCTCAACATGTGCTTCTCTGAATTTCTGGAAATTTGGCAAGATGTGTGCAGTTGTGGGCCAAAAGGATTTGTCTGTGGAGTTTTACAAGAGGTTACTGCTGGTCATTCTCTCAGCTGAGTCATGTCCCCCGTCTCCTCATTCACTCAATAAATACCTCCTGTCTCATGTTAGCTGCTTTATTTCAAGAGGGAGGTAACTGACTTTTTATTGATGTTTCGCTCACTGAGCCCAGAAACTCATTTTGTTTCTGGCACTACAGGCCCTCAGTCTAGTAATTGTAAGCTAGCTAAATGCCAAAAATATGATTGAAGTGTGACCATGTCCAGACATACACATGAACACACCTACACACACAGCAGAGAGGGGAAATGGCTATCTAACACAAATATGTCTCGCTCGCTATGTCTGTTGTCAATATCTTGATTGAATCAGAAAACACAAACACACAACAGTACCTTCTTATCCCTGCTGGTTTCCGTCGCAGCAGACACAGCGATAGAAAACTTCAGGATGAGCCATCGAGTTTGTGCATTCTCTCAAATCTAACTCCAGTTCTTAGAACTTTTGCTAAGCTTGATGGACTCGTCTGTGCTCTTGCCTGTAATCTACTTTTCCCCTGTGTTTATGCCAGAGAAGAATGAGGTGGGAAAACATGAGAAAACAACTGAGTGCAATATGAGCATCAACCTAGACCGCATTTTGTTCTGCTCGGCTTCCCAAGCATGAGGAACTGCGGGCAATTAGATGGCAACATCCATGTTCATACACCCATAAACTCCTGTGCTTTGTGTTTATTTCCTGGTGTTGGTTTGATTACACCCTCACTTGTAATGAACCACTGAACTGCCGTTTTCAGGGAGGCTATCTCAGCCCAAGTATTTGGCATGCAACCCAGTTCAAAGGGCATTGCTATCACCTGGCCAAAGAAACAACACTAAAAGTCAGAAATGCTTCAGAGATGATTGGACCACTCCAACAGCACTCCACAGCCACATCCACCCTGTGTTTTGCCACAAAGCAGACTGCAGGTTTTTCATTCCACCCAAACACCACAGCAGCTGATTTCACTAATTTGCACACCCTCAACCAAAGAGGGAGCTCATTAGCTGCTGCAGCATTGGGTTGGCCTGAAATCCTGCACACTTCACCATGGCAAAACACTGAACGCTGCTGGATTAGAGCGGCAATACGGCTCTGTTTCCATGGCTTGTTAGTGTCTCAACTCATATTGTTCCTAATGCAGGGCTGATTGCTTCCCAAAACTTTGTATTTAAGCGAGCCACCAAATCCAAAACCCAGTTTGCCCTCTTTTTCAACTCTTATTACGACCAAATGTCTAACCCTAATCCCTGATCTACAAATGACCCTGTTTGACTGCGACAAATGTTTCTTTTTAAGATAATCCTCATTGTGCTTTGCTGAGGTCTTTAAAGAAATAGGAGTACAGTCTCTTTCCCTCTCTCTCTCTCTCTCTCTCACACACACACACACACACACACACACACCACAATGTTCCACCTCCACAGACCCCACTACATCCGTACTCACACACATACATGTCTGTTTCTACCCACACACACACATACACTCATCTTTCCAGCCTCCCATCTATATTGGCACACTAAAAAAAAACAAAAAAACAAACCCACTTCCTGGCAGCACATTTCCTTGTTTAGAGCATCTTGGCTTTGGGAGGTGTTGACAAGCCGGTAAGCCTCCGCCGTGAGGAGTGCTTGGTCGCCGAGAATGAGAGGAGGAGGAGGAGGAGCCTTTTTCAGCATGGAAACACAGAAAAAAAGTCAAATAAAAAAAAAAAAAGTATCCCGTCTCAGAAGCAGTGCTCTTATCCTCCACCTCAGAAAGCTTAATCTCATTTCCACACTCCACTGTGCGCACAGCTAACTAGCCTGCACTGTTTCCTGTTCTTCTGCCTCCTCAAAGTCAACCAGGGAGAGGATTATGAGGAGGCTGAGGAGGAGAGGAAAGAGAAGAGAGAAAAGGAGAATTTACATTTACAATATGCAACTTTTTCTTTAAACATTAAAATAACAATAAATAGAATATATTATGTATTGCTAGTCTGTGTTTGCCTGGAATGTGTTTTCAGTGATGCTGGAGACATTCTGGGACCTACACCGTTAGATGTGCCACTTGAGAGCTCACTATTGTCTCAAACAATGATTGCAGCTGCTCTCCAAGCATCATTTTGAAACTTTCATTCCTTCAGATAAACGCCGGAGAAAACTGGGAAGCTTTGAACGGCTGGAATCAGCATCCGATCCATTTTTCACCTGCCACGCAGAGCTGTTGAGCAGAAACTAAATCACATCAGTAGGGAAACGAGGAACTGTGGAAATGGCTGTTGGAGGCCAATGACCATGGAAAGCTTTTCTGAGCTGACACACACAGGCCCAGCTTTCCTGATCACTCAGCTCTGCAGGAATTGAATGAACTTTTGGTGACTTGCTGACTGTGTTGCCGCAAATTCAAGGTAAAATGAAGAGATGAGAGAAGTAAAGTGATCCGTTCATTATGAGACACAGTAAACATCGGCGTTGCTGTGCTGATTCCACATTGCTTGCACTCGCCGTCCGCCTCTTCCACTCCTGTGGCTGCTTTACGGACGTCATGAAATGAGCGGGATGTCTTTAAACCTCTTCAACCCCTCCAGCTCTGTTGGTGGAATTGTCATTGCTGTGTGGCCGAGTTTTGCTCAAACCCACAGAACTTTACTTTAATTTCTAGAGGAGATTTTACGGTATCCAGATTCATTGAAGTGCTGTAACCAGCTGTAACCAGCAGATACACAATATGGATGTGCTATTGTTGTACAATATGGGGAAAAAAAGCATGACATGGCATTCTACTTTCTTGATTTACTGTATTTCCTCACTGCAAAAACGCAAAATCTTACCAAGATTATTTGTCTTATTTCAAGTCAAAAATGTCTTATTTCTAGTCAAAATATCTCATTACACTTAAAATAAGACATGATCACCTCAGAAGTAAATTGTTTTTAGACAATTGTCTCTTGTTTCAAGTGAAAATTTGCTTGTTTCATTGGCAAAATTTGCTAGTGGAAAAAGTGAAAATTCACTTGAAATAAGTGAAAATTAGCTAGAAACAAGAAACAAATTTTGCCAATGAAACAAGCAAATTTTCACTTGTTTCAAGTGAATTTTCACTTGAAACAAGAGACAATTGTCTAAAAACAAGTTACTTCTGAGGTGATCATGTCTTATTTTAAGTGTAATGAGATATTTTGACTAGAAATAAGACATTTTTGACTTGAAATAAGACAAATAATCTTGGTAAGATTTTGAGTTTTTGCAGTGCTGCAGTAATAGGATGCGGAGTTTGGCATACAGTAATATGTAGGTAGGGATAATTCAAAGGTGGGAACAAATAGGATATTAATATGGGAGACAAACCCATTTTTATTTAATGGGATGGGCAGAGGAGTGGAAAAAACTGCAATGTTTTATCAGGTTTAGATTTGTATTTACACTACTGGTGCAACATGAGGTCATCATAAAAGATCCACTGTTTTCCAGGATGTAAAAGTCATGGGAGTTCATTTCATGGGGACTTTAAAATGCAAATACATGCTTCATGCACAAAAAAGTGAGAGAAATAAGCTTTCCCACCCCACAACAGGATTAGACACAACTAGAAACAGGAAGTACTGTAGTTTAGCACAGAAACAGCCAAAAGGTAGAGTGTGAGGGTGTGGAGGTGGAAACATTTATATTGAACTCAGATGACCCGCGTTCAATTCCCAACTTATGCCAATGTAATTTCTCATTTTGCTGTGTGACGTTTTAACCCATAGCTATTTTTCTAATTTAACCATGACCACACACACACACACACACACACACACACACACATTCACTCTCTTTCTGTTTGGCTCTATCTTCTTTTCTTCCTCTCCTTCTCCATTTTCCCTCTTCCCTACGGTGGCCTAGTTAGTCCATTAAAGCAGTGATGGCAGGGTCGCTGCTAATTTTGTGACACTGCGTAATTCGTATTTGTATGTGTGTCTGTGTGTATTTGTCCCTATCTGCATGTGGGTGTATGCATACATAGTTTTGTGTATTTGTGTGTATATCGGCTTAAGTGTGTGTGTGTGTATGTGTGTTGTATAGTGCCTTTCCCCAAAGCTACAGTGAACTATCTAAACAACCAATTAATGAGACAAGTTGGAAATGAACGCCATCGCCTGCAGAGTGGGCTTAAAGTGTGTGTGTGTGTGTGTGTGTGTGTGTGTGTGTGTGTGTGTGTGTGTGTGTGAGTTGTCATTAGTGGCTCAGTGGAGGAGCTACATACCCATAAGTGTCCAAATATTGGAACAACACACACTCTATGAATCCCCTGAGCACTAATTGAATTGGTGGAGTCGAATGCTGGCGTTAAAATGGCTTTCTTCCTGTGTGTGTGTGTGTGTGTGTGTGTGTGATTCACTGCTGTCAACACCTATAGCATTACTGCACCACCTCTTTCACTGCTGTTAAGACAATGTTGCTAAACCAGAACAAAGCCTTTTGGCTGCCAGTGTACATTTGTACTGTTTATTGTGTATTTTGTCACTCAGTGTAGTATTTAGTGTGGTTCTCTATAATCTTTTATGCATTATATTGTGTAACTCTTGTCATTAGGGATGGGACAGAATGTCATAATTCAATATACTGCAATTAAAAATGTGACAATACATATTGTTGAACAATTTATTTACTAGTTTCTGCAGCCAGCACCTAACTAGATGCAAATATGTGAAATACTAGACACACAAGCATACTAGCAAAATAATACAAATTGCAAGAAATTACACTGGCGAATAACAAATAATGCATACAGATTGCTCAAGTACAAAAAAAGAAAACAAGTAAAATAATAACAACATAAAAAAGTCAAGCGACATCAAACCACAAACAAACAAACTAAACTAAACAAATGTCTTTTGTGCCTATATTATCTGTTACCTTAGCAACAACTAGCCTACACTTCCTCCACATTGAAGGTTACATGCAAGCTACAAAAGCTCACATTTACATTCTATCAAAGCCCACTGACTGAATCAACATAATACAAGGAATACAAGGAATACAAGGAAGTTTATTGTATAACGAAATTAAAATGTGGTTCCCCCTTAATTGATTCATTAAACATGGCATTTTTCACATCATCAGCACATTTGTGTATTCTACAAGGTCGATGAGGTAGATAAGAGTGTTCATTTATTATTTCAGAAATGACTGTTGCAAACACTTCTGGTTTTTCCCCTCAGAGAAAAACAGCAGCCATTTGTCCTGATTTGACACCATGAACGTGACGCTGTCGCAGGTTGGAAATGAACAAGTTGGAGATCCTGAGTCTAAATGACAATCAAAATGACCCAACAGGAAACATAACTATGCACAGTCATATTTTGTTTCCACTTGACTCTCATTTATTATGTTGTATCACATCTGGATTGAATCATAAAGCCCATATTGTGAATCATGACATAATGTAAGATAAAATTACCGTCTCCCTACTTGCAATGGAGGGTTTAGGCAAATCCCGATGAGAGAGGCTTCTGATTTTGTTAAAAACTACAATTTAAAATGTATTCAACCAAACATCTAGTCAAAGTGAGCTTCATTTGTCAAATCTCATGTAGATCATATCAATTTGGAATTACATGCCAGAATAATGGGATAATTATGTGACTAGAGAACGATGTCTGTAAAATACTCATTTAAACTTAATTCACAATTACAGCAATATATTCACCAGCATGTCTGTCCCTGGGCCCGAAACCTTTGGCACCAGCTGAAATCTATGCAAACAGAAGCTGTAAACATATTTTCTGGTAGTTTCCTGTTCTGTTGATCTTTCACATTACACCTCACTGGTAAAGCACTGCTCTATTTTCAGGAGAAAGACCAGAGTTGTCCTCAAACCTCAAACTGAGAGTGTGCCAGTGTGCACAGGGCGCAGATTGGCTGCAACACCAAACAACCTGCAGAACACGCTGTGACCCTGCAGCCTTGTTCAGAACATTTTAACACGGCCTCTGCTTGAGAGCAAAACAAGGAAACATGTAGAGTAATAAAACAGGAGGCACAGAGGTCACATTTCCAAGGGCCTCTTGTCTGCCTGTTGTTTCTAGTACAAAACAGCAATCAGCACGTTCAGGTTTATGTGAGTTTCAAAGTGGCCACATTACTGAAGTCTGAGTTTGTCCCTTGTCAAAATCATGTCAAAAAATTATTTTGCAGCCTCTGTGCCGAGCTCCTTCTGTTGTTGTCTGAGGTGTTACTGCTCAAGCAGAATACATTTGGTCTGTGCAGGTTGTTGAGGTCATACTTATCCACCTAAGGTTGAATCAAGGGCAACTGAACTTGTTTTTAGCTTCTCAAAAACATTTCCCTTCTGAACCAAGAAGCTTCTTCGGCTTCTCAATTAACAGGACAAGAGGATGTGCAACTTCTCCTCAACTATCATCTCTCTTCAGGTCAAATCTCTGCTGTATACTGATGACCTTACAATCCAGTCTCATTCCCTCTCATCTTTGCTTAAAAGACAAAAAATTCAAACTGATTGCAGTTTGAAACTGAAGTGATGAAATCGCTGGAGGGGGAGGCTTTAACAGCTGACCTTTCAGCTTCAGGCCATCATCAGAGTGGAGTGGAAAATGTGCCAAACACATAGATAAGGAACCACTACCCCGTGATCCCTCAGGCAACAGGCAGAGAGAGATTTGATTTAAAGGCAACTACAGAGGCTACTCTTGGGTAGAAAATTTTCTCTACTTGATTTTATGAAATATAAACATTTACCAAGTATGGTTATAGATGTTTGTACAGATATCAGTATGTATGTGCAAATAGTGTGTGTTTATTGGTTGTGCATAATGTGTATTTTATGTGTATATTGCAAGGATTGCTTTTCATCACGGCTGGGGATGGACGGATGAGTGGCTGGTGGTGGGCAGGGACTAATGTATTGATTGTAATGATAAGTTTAATTCAGTCAGGAGAGACTAATGTGAAAATAAATGAGAGACTTGCTGAGCAAAATGACATATTTATTGAGCAAAAGATTTGGGGATAAGCTTCCATGAATGGCAGAGCTGTTTGAAAGCTGGTCCCTAGAGAACGGCCTTATTCTTCCCTCAGAGTCTTGACTTTGATGGTGGAGTGGGAGGCAGAGATTCTGATTGGATATCAGACTGTTGAACCGAACGGCAGGCATGCTGATAGGCTGTATCTGAGGCCAGTTGAGATGGAAGTGCCTTAAGAGGAATGGAGAGAAGATTAGGAATGCATCCAGTGGAAAAAAAGGCTGATGGTGATTGGCTGTGAGGACCTGCGTGAGTCACAGTGGCTGACAGGCTAATGAGATGTGTTTTAACTACATTAGTCTACTTAACCAATCAGTTCGTTAGACCAATTAACCAATCAAAGCATCAGCATTCATGTTTACCAACCAGCTGGTCTATGAAGCTTTGCACCAGAGGAAAGCAGAGGAGGAAGAGAGGACAAAGATCCAAGTCCAGTTTTCTCCACGAGGAGCGGCTTATTGCTGCTCCAGTCTCACATTCTGATTTGTCACTTTGTCGTGGGACAGTAACCAATAGCAGAGCTTCATTCACTGAGCCTCGGTCAGCGGGGATGGGACGCTCTTCCCTGATGTATCTCCAGTCTGTGATTAAAGCTGGAAAGACAGATTTATTTTTACATAAATATCTTGCCAGATGCAGCTTTATAAGTTATCGTAAACAGTCAAAGTAAAATACAGTTATAGTATGTTTAGAGTTTTGTAAAAAATACAGGAGAAATGTCACACCCGGGTGGCCGTCTGAGGCCTAAAAACAACGCTAAAAAATAAATAACCTAAAAAACGATAAAACCTAAAAACCGGACAACGCCACCTAGGAGAAAAGAGCCTAGGACTCTAAAAACAGGTTCTTTTAAAATCAGGATGAGCAGAGAATTAAAATGACCAGACAGATAAAATACCATAAAAAGGGGATTTATTTACAATGCTAGCTCCCCACCCCACAGTCTCAACAAGTCCATTAGGTCCCTCGGTAGCTGCCGTGTAATCCTGGGCCCGGCCCTAGTCCCGTTCGTGGGTCCTGGCGCCATGCTTCGGCCACCGGATCACCGCGTTGCAACAACCTGCGGAAACAAGAAACATTCGGGCGAGTAGCCTATTCGGTTGCAGCTATACAGGAGAGTCACTGTTAGTCTCGGGAGTAATGCGTGCTGCCAGTGCATCGGGAGGGATACTCACACAGTTCCCGGGTCGCAGCAGAGCTGACGACCCAGGTCGGAGTATGCTCGCGTTGGCGACAACGTGACGACTCGCTGGCGTCTTCCGGGGAAACCCCTTGTCCGTCCCGGCCGCTGCTATCACCCATAGCAGCTCCTGCCGACCCACGGTGCCGTCCGCCTCTCCATTGCGAGGGTGTCACGCGCCAACTCCTTCCTTCCACCTGTGCGCTCCCGTCTCCCTTCTGGCCAGTCCTGCTGTCTCTCTCTCGCCTCCCTCGGCATTTTCCTCAGCGCCGGCCTCCTGACCGCCTGGCTGGCCGGCCGGCCGCTTGGCCGTCTGGCCGCTCCGACCCAGCTGAGGCCCACCTCCACGGCCCTGATTGGCCGCGGGAGTCTCGTCCTCCTTCCCCAGTGGCTGAAGGAAATTGTCAATCTCAGAAGCTTAGTGCAGGTGCTTTCAATTAAGGTGCCAATCAAGGCCAGAAGTGTTCCAATACTCATACTACCATACTATTTAGTAGGGGAAAAAAAGAATTAGCATGCATATTTCATACTAAACTACATACTTTGTAAGGGCAGCTGCAGTACATACTAAAAGTAAAAAGTGTAAGTATGCGATTTGGAACGCAGGGTGTGTCTAAAATCATGCGACATGCAAATAAAATTAAAGATAAAACACAAATTCAAATAAAACCATGCATAAATAATAAAAACACCAAGCATATAAAAATCACTACACAATAAAACATAAAACCCACACTTCTGCCCTGTGACAGAAACACTGTAATAATTTTACTAACTCCTCTCGGTATGGGTTACACTTATTAACATGATAGACTATACTATGTTATTTCTACATCTTTAACGCATTTTCTTTGCATTTTATTGAATGGACAGCGTGATGCAACCCGTGGCGAAACTCCATCCCCATCATGCCCTCTAGATTATGATTGTAGCAGGATGTCTTCTATTGGATTTCTAATTGAACCACTCTAGTTGTCATTCCTGGAAATGAATCTGCTGAATTATTCAGTCGATATGGCACTGAGCTGAAGAAAGTGGTTTGCCATCACTAATGGGGAAAATGTGAAATTAAAAACAGCAAAAAAACATTAACTAATTTATTGCTGTGCTGAATTATTAGATTACCGTCATTCAGTGCTGCACAAAGTGGTTTGCCATCAGCAGCAGAGACAGAGCCAAATTGGGGGAAATAAGAAATCATTAAATAGTTGAGAACTGTGTGTGTAATTACTGAATCAGTTAACACAGAGAGGCAGAGAAAATGGTTTACCATTGCTGCTACGAAAAAAAAATTGAATTCATAAAAAGGAAAAAAATCATTAACTGGTTAATAATGTTGTGAATTAATGAATCGAGGTGACATAGAGCTGTCACTGCTAGGAAGAAAAAATGAAATTATGGAAATGGAGTCCTAAAGTAGTGAATAACTGTGTTGAATTACTGAATCAAGGTGACACAGAGCTAACACGCTGACAGTACTGCTGGAGAAAATGGAAAAGAAAATACATAAGAGAGGAAAAATAGAATTAACATTCACACTGTCGTGAAGTTACCCCACTGATTGTTACATAGAAGTTGGTTTGCACGCACAGCGCAATGTATACATTTCTGCAGAAGATGAATGATAACTTTTAAGAAAACTTTAGAAGAATTGTGGCTTTTCTCTTCCCTCGATGACTGTCATGTTTGGGTTCACAGAGTCCAGACTCAGTCCAGTGACATTTACAGCCTTTTTACTTGCATGCTGAGCTTGCCCAAATCACGTTCCTTGATACTGTCACCTCAAAATACAGAGAGATCATTCTGTGGGCTCAAACGACCAGTTGAAAGTGGAGAGTTTGCTGCATAGACTGAAAGAGCTTCTTAAGTTTTTCTCGTTTTCATGCTTAAGAATGGCAGTGGATGAAGACTAACAAACCACCAGAGGCAGGCTGTTCAGAGTTTGTCAAACTACTGTTTGCTTTACTTGTGTTAGTGTTGTTTATTGCCGTTGCCCCCGTAGGGATTATAAAGGATATAAGACATTTTTAACTTTTGAAAAAGCTATGGAGAACATCAGCTTTAGTATCATTTATGGTCCCTTTTACGTATGAAAATAAATGTGTCCATTCCAAACACCCACTTGCATCCATGTGTCCTTTACGCTGGCTTTGACGAAATGAACACAGAGTGCGGACAGAAGGCTCCATCCCCATACATATTTAACATTGAGCATAAATGAGCCTTTAGTTTCTCTTTTTATTCAGGTTCATCAAAAACCAAGAGGAGGAAGTGGACTGATGAAGATGTCCATGCTGTGGAGAAGAGCCACATGGACCACATCAGATCGATCAATGTTCCTGGGAAAGCCCAGTAAGCCAAATGCACTGTCACATTTCCACAGGCACATACAGGAAGGTGTTGGGGAGAAGCAGAATGTTATGTTCAGAGCCACACTGCTGCTTCCACATCAGAGTTGATGAAATAACTTTAGTGCTTGAAAAAGTTTGATAGCTTAATGTGTTTTCAAAGTGATAGTTTTGTGTTGCATTCCACTGGAAAGTCAAATAAAGTAAAACTTCAATTATAAACCCAGATTTTTATTTGCATCTTAAATCTAAATCAACTGGCATATATTTGAGACATGCTTCTATTTCAGATCTGCCTGCACTTCCTTTTGTACAAAATTCTTGCTCAGCAGAAACTGGAAAAACTAAACTGTTAATCAAACTAGTATTGATAACAGGAAACATTATAGGTACCAATTATGAAAAATGCTAATAATATCCATCCCTACATCCTCTGCCTGGCTGCGATCACAATCAGAAAGGATAGCAGCATTGAAAATCCATGCCTTTGTTTCCACTCATATTGACAGACTGACTGTGTCAACAGTCAGGTCTGCTGCCTCTGAAAGAAAGTGATCACAGCTGTCATCACATGAGGGCACCCAGATTGACTGCTGCAAGTCAATCTGGGTGTTTTTTCATCTTTCGATCATGGGGAATAATCGAATGTACATTCAAGTACCAAAAACAGCTGTGTCAGCACGGCTGTTCTGAGGATGATCTGCTCTCGCTTCCCTCCATCGGCTCCCTGAAAAATTCAGACTAAAATTCAGAGTAAACAATAAGATTCTGTTGATTGCATATAAAGCCCTCAGTTACATCTCCAATCTCGCTATTCCCCATAACCATAATCCTCAAATTGGGGCCTTTTATCCATCCCCTGCTCCAAATGCGAAGCAAAAGGTGAGTGTGCCCATGCAATTTTAGCCCCCACTCTCTGGAATAATCTTCCTCGACCGTTTCCTTTGACGTTTCAGCTTCTTTCTCATTTTTATTGACAAGCCTTTCCATAGATCTCTATTGAAAATCTCTGGAATGACTTAGGATCTATATGTGCTCTCTGTCTGTGCTTTTTTTCTGTATTTTTTTTAAGCATTTGTTTTTTTTTCACGTGTGTGAAGCACTGTGCAACTTTGTGTTTTAAAAAAAAGTGCCACATAAATAAAGCTCTATTTAGTTACTTCTAGTTCTTCTGGCACTAGTTCTACTTCAGCTCATCTCCAACTAGATGGTGAGAACACACACCTCAAACAGACACACATATCACAGCCAGGTACACACACAGATTTAAGTCACCAATTCAGAGCTATCTAACTCTGTGTTGTGGACCAGAATGCGGATCAAGCAGCATATTTTTGTTCGAACCCGACCCGAGACGGGGGCATAGTAACCGAGCCCAACCCAAACCTGACAGGCATTCCTTTTTTTGTGTGTCTGTACCCGACCTGAGCCTGAGATTTTGCTTGTCCTCCATCTCTAGGTTATCTTTCCTGCCTGGTGTAGCCTACATGTTGCCTTCAGCGTCGTCAACTCCAGCGCTATTCAGGAAGTTGCGTAGAACAGACAGAAGGTCGGGTTAGAGTTCTCATATTCTGCCCGAACCCAACGCGACCTGACCCGACATTTTCGGGTTGGGTCGGGCCTAAAATTTACGTGAATTGGGCGGGTTGGGTCGGGCTTCGGGTTCTGTGGGGGATTTTTTTTTTTTTTTTTTTTTTTTTTTTTTAAATAAAAAATAGAATTATGTGTTGTGTTATTGATTATGAAATTTCATTTTTATGTGACTGGTGGAGAGAGTGAGAGACTGGATTGGATTTGGAGGCTAAACTTTCAGTGACAGACAACCAGCTGTGCGAGCGCAGCGCAAACAAGTGAGAGTGACAAGAGAGTTGCAGCAGTATCCCGCTGTGCTGGCAGACTCGGCAGCAGGGACGGTTTCTGCTATGGGCAGTGCAACTGTCCAGGGCGCAATCTACTTGGGGGCGCACGAGAAAAAAAAAAAAATCTCCAGTTTTCTAGACTACCGTATTGACCCGCACATGCCGCGGCACCATCAGTCGCCATCAGGCGGCACCATCAGTCGGCATCAGGTGGGCCGGCCGCGGCACCGTCCGATACCGCACCCACCCGTCAGGTCTGCTGGATCTGACAGGTGAGTTGCCTGATGCTGGCCGGTGCCGCGGCCGGCCCGCCTGATACCGACTGATGGTGCCGCCTGATGCCGACTGATGGTGCCCCGGTGTCATGACTGGTGCTGCTAAATAATGGTGAATTTGGCGAATTTGTTTTTTTTTTTTTTTTTTTTTTCGGGCTTTATCGGGCTGTCGGGCCTAAAGTTCGGCTAATTAGTCGGGTCGGGTCGAGCCTCGGGCTGGCCCAGTCGGGCCCGGGTCGGGTCGGGTCTTAATTTTCAGGCCCGATGAGAACTCTAGGTCGGGTCCCAATCCCGAATATAATTACAAAATTTTTATCCAAACCTGGCTCAACAGGCTCAGGTAGGGTATCCACACTCCATTGTGGACACAGCAACACTCTCCTCCACAATTTTCAACTTAGCATCCTTGGACTTGATAATCTTGAGTTATGTGTTTGTTGAAATGTTGGTGATGAAACAATAACTGCAGAAACAAAGTTTGACTGACAGAGCTGTTGGGCTCCAATATGGCCCAAAAATGCTGAGGCCAGCCTTGACTGGGCAGAATGAGGATAGGCTCAAGTGGAGGTTAGAGAGTAAGTATCTTTTTCTCTCTTTTCTCTCTCTCTCTCTCTCCAAATTAACAACATGCAGCAGCCACAAAGTCCTTTATAGCAGCTAGAGACAGCAGCGCTTATTGAACACAAGTCTAATTAGCCCGAGTCCAACAATAGAGTGACTATCCCCATTCAGAGCAGTGTGGCTGACCACTGAAGCAGGCTAATAGAGCATATTATCGGACAATACCGCTGAAGGGCTTGTTTGACAATCAATAGACAAGATGTAGACAATGTAAATTAGTCAATAAGTCATTCTGAGAGGGACACAGATTGGAGCCAAAGAATTAGTGATTATGTAAACAAATAAGAACAAGGGAAGGTAAGTAAGCGACAAAATTGCATTCACAAAAACACGACCAACAGCCAAACGCACAGGAAATCAGCTCGGGTGGATAATGAGCGCACTGTTAGAGGCCTGCCTGTGTCGTAACAGCAACAGCAGTGTTAATTGGGATCGGGGTGTCAACAACTGGGACACAGTCATCTGCATATGTCTGATAGGTGGTGTGTGTGTGTGCATGTGTGCTTGTATCTGTTTGAATTTGACTACTTTCCTCTGGTAATGTGTTCATACAAACTCATGCATATGTACATCTGAGTGGGTGTGCACGCATGTATTTATGTATATCTGAAAGAGTATGCATGTGAGAGAGCAAGCATGACTGGGCTTTTGTGTGTGTGTGCGTAGGTAATTAATTTTCATAAAGGCACAAGAGTACATGCTGTATACAGTTCACTGATGTGACAGCGGAGAATTGGCAGACTCTTCCATGAAATGAGGAAGATCTGAATGCAGGGCGGGAAGGTGATAAAGAACGAGAATGAGAGATTGGTATTCTGTGCAGAAATGCGAAGAATTGGTTGGCAGCTTTGAGGAAAGCAGAAAATCTTCAGGAAAACAGAAGAACGAGTGGGTTAGGGTGACTTTCTGCAGAAACACATTCAAATATGTTAAGTGTTTAAGGGCAGCAGCCTGAAAGCAACAAAGTGGAAGTGAGGAGATTTATTAGAAAAGGTGCATATAGCACCTTTTCTAATAAAAGAAAGGTATGGAGAGGACAGATAGATACATTTTTCGGGTGTTGTTAGCCAGGAAATAGTTCCTAAGGAAGCTCTTCAGCCCTGCAGGCTGTGGATTATGGCAGGTATTTACATCACTGTTTTTGGAAAGAGTTCTTTCTTAGCAGTTTTTCACATATAAAATTTTGAAGGTCAGAGCTCCAAAAATGGTGGGGAAATCTCTTTTTAGTAGTTTGGGTGAACTGTTTTCTTTAACATGGAAGAAACTCTGACTGTAGATTGTGATATAGAGCAGGAGGGATTTTCGGTCCATAAGACAACAATTCAGCCTTTATTGTGCAGTTTGACACCTGACAATGTGATGTTGGCTTGTTTGCTGCGTTCATGACAAGTGGGAGCTAGACAGTTTTTTCAGAGCTCCAATCTCTTTATTCTGTGATGTGATATAATCAAAATAAGCAACATGCTAACATTTGTAATTAATGGTGAAAGCACTAAACAACACTGGATATTCAGATTTTAAATAGACGATCAAATCCCTGTTAGGTAGGCATGCTTTGAATAAATAAATAAGTAAGTAAGTAAGTAAGTGAGTGAGTGAGTGAGTGAGTGAGTGAGTGAGTGAGTAAGTAAGTAAGTAAGTAAGTAAGTAAGTAAGTAAGTAAGTAAATAAATAAATAAATAAATAAATAAATAAATTTAAAAATACAGTGGGACATTTACATTTGGAAGGTTATATGCTATCGGCTATATGCTAAGAAAACTGCCCTGCAGGTCACTGCATTCATAATAATGTTTGTATTTCATGTAGCCTAATGTTGTAATGCAGTAAGTTGCATGTCCATATTTGCACTGAAAGCAGTCAAACAAATCTTATTATTTCGATTTCAGCCACACTCTGATGAGGTGGCAATAACAGAGGACCAAGTCAGAAATTTCTACCTCCACCTCTGATGAATGCAGCAATAAAACGCCCCAATCACTGGAAGCCACCAATCAGCCAGGCCAATCAGTGTCTTAAGAAATTACTAGTGATGGGTCGTTCGCGAACGAGTCGATTCTTTTGAACGGCTCTTCGAAGTGAATGAGTGAACCGGCTTGAAATGAACGAGCCAGTTCCCAATTTCTTTGTTTTTTGCTTGAATTCACTCTGTATCCATTAATTTCAGTGTATCTGGTCATTTTTGAATGTTGCGAACAAAAAGAAAGAAGAAGGAGTCATGTGTGTGTCTTGTTTGGCCAGCAGTGGTGGTTCTGCCTATGTTGCTGCCCTAGGCGAAATTACTGCCGGCCGGTGCCGTGGCCGGCTCACCTGATACCAGCCAGTGGCTTTTTTATTCAAACAAGATTTTGTCCATATAAACAGTATACCTTTTTTTCCTTTTTTTTTTTTTTTTTTTTTGAGGACGCCACACAGACCATTAGTGAAATTATCATAATTTCAGGATAATTCAGGATAATTTCAGGATAATTCAAACTCAGATATCCCACCAATAGAATATATATGGGATGTCAAAGTTTGAATGATTCTGATCGAAATATTAACCCACACCTTCTTAGCATCCAGTACAGTCTGATACCACCCTGTTAGTCTCATGTTTAATGTTTAAGTCTTAATGGGTTAAAAATAAATAAATATAAAAATGAGCCAATCTTTTGAACGGCTCTTTGAAAGGAACGGATCCTCAAGATCCGGCTCCCTTCAAAGAGCCATAAATCCCATCTCTAGAAATTATAGGCGTGGTTTAGGTGGTGATGACAGCTATGAAAGCTACCATGCACACAAATGCAAACCAGAAAACGTCAGGACAACAACAGATTTTCTTTCCAAAAATGACAACACTGGTGTAACAACATGTTAGTTAGCATTATGCTGGCTCACTTGCTCCGTGGCAGTTGTTGCTATTTGTTGAGCTTCAGCTCTTTCACGCCTACATCATGTGATTCATTTGTCTGAGTGGACGAGATATGTAATGATACACATATGGTTGATCCAATCACCTGCAGTGTATTTTTGTAAATGCATGTGACTTCCACCCATTATTGTCCACATGGTGGAGGGTGGCTGTACCAGGCTACTGCAGGTCTTAGAATGGCTGCTGTGTTTTTCCCATGATCTGGTTAGGAGGATGTTGAAATAGTCTCTTTGACACTAAAAAGAGACTGGTTGCTGCAACCTTTACATCTTTACTACACTATGGCGGTGTTATATACATGCCTGCATATGTGCTGGATACTGTCCACCATGGAGCTCTGAGGTTTATTACACATTTTAAAGCTCTTACTCACCACAGCTCCTTATATGCTCAGGTTTGATGGTCTGACTTATCCACCCATAGACTCTGGTGTTGGCAAATTTTTGTTTACAAGGCAATTCTTGGTTTGCTTCCATCTTACCTACGGATCTGCATCCTGTAGAAAAGTACAGGAAGTTACTGTTTTCACTCCCAGGACTTCTTTGTGCCATCTGTTCCTAAAGCCTGTCATGAACTGGGAAAAAGGTGTTTAAATGCTGCTCCCCGTGCTTGGAGAAAAATGATGTCAGTCTCAGCAAGCTGGTCTCTCTAAATACATACATTTAAAAAAATCATTATTGATTTGCAGGTAGACACATCTGGCTGCAGATTATTTTGACTAATTCATATTGTCTCTCTGTGATCCAGGATGTCGATGACCGTGATGATAGCTCATGAATATGTTTGATATTTCATAAATTTATTTCCTGTTTTACTGGAACTTAACTGGAACTGTAATGCTGCCTGTCTCAGCCTGGACACTCTTGTAAAAGAGATTTTTAAACTCAGTGAGGCTTTCCTGGTTAAATAAAGATTAAACTTTAAAAATATATATAAATTATAAATGTGGACTTGTTAGCTTTTGATTGTCTGTAGCAGTTAACTGACATATTGAATGTAAGAGCCATAACCACTCTGACTACTCATGTATTTATTCTTGAGAGGGCTGACATGTTGGTTGGCTGGTACAATTGGATCTGAGCTAGCAGTCAAGTGTGCCATCGCTGTTCGGTTTGTGGGCCAGCCATTCCAGTCGAGCAGTGTCAGCCTCCCATCAGCCTGCCTTTGGCAAAAATCAATAATGGCTTTTGAAATTAGGGAGCAATGTAGGAGACCACTTGATAACCCCAATGAAATACATAACATGTCTGGTGGCTGCATTGCATTCTGGTTTATTTGTTGCTAATGTGCTGGAGAAATTGGTGTCTGTGCCTCTTCAACAATGGATTTGTCCCTGTATTACTGCTGAACATCGGCGCACAATGGTGGCTATAGAGAGAAGCTTTTAATCTTTTTTTATTATTATTTTTTTTATAGTTTAAGGCTTAATTTGCAGACAATGTTGAATGTATTTCCTGAATAAAACCTTTTGTATTTTGCTCCATTGAACAACTTTGCACTGCACTATCATTTTCTGTATAATATCATGTGTTTAGTTGTTTCATCTCGTGTTTTTAATTCTCATTATGGTGTCTTACTGTTTTCAGCATTTGTTTATAATAAGTGCCTTTTGTCATAAACCTTGTGTGACTAATTTTCCTTTACAAGTCAACAAAGATGAATTAATTTGCACCAAATCGACTTGAACTGAGTATTCTGGTTACATTTATGAATGTGCCACGGGTGGCGAAGTCGACATCAACAACAGCAAAATATAAAGTAAACATTATTCAAGTCTAGCTGAAATTGGATACATCAGATCTTGTTCCTGCCTAGCAAGGGGAACAATAATAAATACTACATGCTTAATTAGGAAAATTATTAATGTTAATGCTTATTGATAACATGAATATGGAGTTATGGTCTCTCTCTGCAGCTACTTAGGAATGAAATTGTCTGATAATGATAATGAGAGAAATATGTAATACCAGCAAGGCCATCAAATTGAGTTTTTAAATGGGAGCAATATTACTATGCTCTGAAATAGTATGATTAATTCTTCAGTGCTGTAAGAAAAAATACATTCTATCAAGAAAAATTTAATTAGTATATTGCACACAATATAATTAGGAGTTTGCTTTTTGACATATCCCTCTGAGAGACACACAAACATGTATCTCACCTATTATGTGTCTGAGGTCAGGACACCGACACACAGCGGTCGAAAGAGTACTACAAACTGCTACTCAAGTAGAAGTACTGTTCCTCTGCTGGTATGTGACTGCAGTAGAAGTAGAAGTACTGTTCTTCTGCTGGTATGTGACTGCAGTAGAAGTAGAAGTACTGTTCTTCTGCTGGTATGTGACTGCAGTAGAAGTAGAAGTACTGTTCCTCTGCTGGTATGTGACTGCAGTAGAAGTAGAAGTACTGTTCCTCTGCTGGTATGTGACTGCAGTAGAAGTAGAAGTACTGTTCCTCTGCTGGTATGTGACTGCAGTAGAAGTAGAAGTACTGTTCCTCTGCTGGTATCTGACTGCAGTAGAAGTAGAAGTAGTGCAGTAAAAATCTCCTGCAGTAAAAGTACAAAGTGTGTCATTTCAAATGTCCTGGCAGTAAAAGTGACTGAGCTCCTTTTTCCAAACCGTAACTCTGAGAGAACACGCTGCAAGCTACATGCTTTTAAAGGGGCATTACGCTCAACTGAACTTAGGACCCTATAGACTCAACTAACATGTGTGGAATAAGCACGTCATATGATAGCTGATATTTTTCCCCTTTTTCCACACTCATTCCACATTTGGTGTCAATTGAGTCTAAATGGTCCACACGTCCATCAACTACCTGCAGTTTTTCACTGTGCAGCTTTTATTGTGAAACTTTGATGAGCCAAAAAGTAGAACCAACAAAGTAAAAGCAGGTTCCGTCTCTCATTTTTGCTGACTGAGCTTTCATTGTGAAACGTTCCATAATCTGCCAACATCATTTGTTCTGTTTGATTGATATGATTTAAAATGTAGTGAAGGGGGGCATGCTTCAGGTTATTCAAGGTTCTCCCTAACCAACAAGTCTCCCCTCCACCCGTTGTTTGCAGCATCAGCAAAACAATCATTACAAAGGTTGAATGGAAAAATAAATTATGTAACAGATGTACATTTTTTTTTCTATTTCACGCACTCCTCTCTCAGGATCGTCTTAGGAATTGAAGCTCATTCTGCGTTCACAAAACATCAGCCAAGTATCTAAAATGTAAACATCGCTACCCAGTAGCATCCAGAGTTTTTAGATGCGACTGTGCCTTGTATAATATTTCCAAACAATTTTCAAAATCTGTTATACCACTTTCTTTCACCCTTATTTTTTTTTCAGGCCTTGTACTTCTGTTTTAGCAGCGGAAGCTGATCCAACTGTTTAACCCACTGTAAGTTGCTGTGGATAAAAGCTGCTCAAATGTAAAATGCAAATGTAGGAAACTCAATCTTCCTCGACTGCTGCGTTCATTTGTAGGTCACTTTGCATACGAGCGCCAGCTAAACGCCTTAAATTTAAATGTCTAAGTGTAATAGTAACCCTCCTCTTGAGAAATAATCCCGCTTATCTACGCTCATGGAAGCCACAATGACTTATAAAATAAACATTAGTCACAGTAAGATATACTGGCCTACATACAATACATTATGAACACATATTCTTCCCGGGCATTTAATTTTCCTGCTCTTAAAAGTTATGTGGGGAAGCTTGGAGGCACATACAACCACACATGCATACACACTAAGATTAACCCACTTGTTCAGTGTTGTGCAGGTTTTCCATATACTCTGCCATACATTTTTAAAATGTTTTCACTTCAATTTCCTATTACTTTGTCCTAACATTTCCTTTCAGCAGGTCGGTATTGTTTTTTTTTTTTTTTTTTTTTTCTATTCCCTGTAGGCTACAACCGGTAAGCGTGCCGAGCTCGGAAACCTCGGCAAATGAGCCCTGCATTGTAAAGAGTCAAGCTGCCTCTCAGAGCCTCAGTGTGTCTGATGTCCCAAGTGAGCCATGCTTGATTTGCAGAGCTCCTCCTCCTCTCCGGAGCTGTGGCACAGCACAGCACTTCCCGCCAAACACCCATTCCACAATGACTCCCTTTGAAACTCACACTCAGCTCCTTCAAATCTGGGGGATAAAGTGACTTCCTGAAGGCACTCGAACACACCGTGAGCCCAAAGCCTCCGCCTCCGCTGCTTCCACCGAGGAACTGAGGAAGATGTGGCACACGAAGGGGCTGGTTCCTTCCAGTCGTTTAATGATTGCCCAGATTGTAATTTAATGATGGGTGTGATTACGCGCCCTGCGAATGCACGCAGCAGAGTGCAGGGCTGATGTTTGAAGAGGGATATTTTATAGAATAGAGCGATGAACCTTCTTTTCTAATGAATTCTTTAAAATGAATTCTCCTCCCAATGAGGTTTTGTTTGCACACCCTGTCTCCTAAAAAATATGTCATACAACTAAACTGCATTCTCAGCTACATTTCAAGGGGAATGTATTTTACTTGGGATTATGTCTATTTGTAATGTAATCCCTAAGTTTCAAGGCCGCATTAGGAGGTAGGTGGGGGCGGAAGGGTCATGGGTCAAAGCAACTCGAGTTTGAGTCCAGAGCAAAGCGATAATGGTGTTTGTTTTTTTGCAAACATAATGATACCACACTACTGGTTTTTATGCCTAAACCTAGCTTTTCTCTAACCTTAACCAAGTATTTTTGGTGGCTAAACTAACAGAAATGAATAAATGCCACCTGACATGATATACAAGATATGTTGATTAGAAATGTCATGTGTCAGAAGTTGAGGTAGAAGACAATCACATTAGGTGTTACCACTGTATTTAAGTACATATATTTAGCTGCCAATGTTTTAGATGTCAATATTAATCAACACAATATTTAAAATTTATAAGAACATGAAATTCAAAAGTAGGGCCTGTTGGTCTGTAGTGGTCTCCTCTCTAGAGAAGGCCACTTCACATTCTCATACAAAACTTGTCTTTCTCTGCAGTGAAAGTCATCACATACCCCATGTAACTCTAATCACAGAGACACATTGCACGGGGCCCACTGCCAGATCTTCTCGCTCGAAGGTGACAGACGCAGAGCTGTAATTGGAAAGTTGCTGGTTCAAATCCCCAGACGAGCGGAGAAAATCCCCGCAGAAGAAATGGAACAGAACAGGCTGCGCTCCCTCAGCATCTGCTGCGGAGCCGCCCTGCGTCTGTGCTAAAGAGCTGCACGCAGAGGAGTTCTCCAGCTGTGACCTGCAGTACATCTTCATCTATTTGTTACATTTGGCTACCTTTTATCAGGCTAATATCACTGAGTTTCCTACAGGTATAACAATCTGTACCTGAAAGACTGCGCAAAGCAAAGTCAAATTAGGAAATATTTCAACCACAACAAACACCCAAAAGGAAAGGAAACAAAACAAAACAAACAAACAAAAAAAAACACTTTAGCATTCAGCACAAATGATGCTGCTGCAGGTTTCCCCATCTTTGACATGAGTAATGACACCATTTACCACCTAAATACAACTCAACAGTGAGGGGGGGAATTGTGACAAGGGGGAATAAATGAATCATAAAGCGTAACACTTAAGATAAACAGCGTCTGAATTAATGAAGTTTGCTGTGCAGTGTGCCACGCCGGAGAGCTGTCAAATGAAGACAGTAAGAGACTAAAACGTCAGGCTTAATTTGTCCCTGGAAGGTGAGCTTTAGCGAGCGTCTCTCTGCCTCAGCATCGCTCCGCCTCACATTCACACAGACATCTTCACACCCCAATAATTACATGTCCTTTGTCCTTGTGTTTGAGTAGCTTTCTCATCTAATTTAACTTCTTACTTCTTCATCTTTCTTTCTTTCTTTCTTTCTTTCTTTTTTTTTTTTTTTTTGCTTCCTCAAATCTGTTTTCAGTTTTTGGTTTGGTGTTGTTCATTTCACGACTGAAATGTTGTGATATGAGCACATTGTCTTGACTGGGAAAAAAATCGGCTTTCCCACTCTCTCATCCCTTACCTTGTTTGAAAAACATAAAAAAATAAATAAAAAATAACACTGAAGAAAAACAAGTGAAGATGAGGATTTTTAAAAATTCTATCTTATTTTATATCTTTTTTATTTGAGTTCTATGGGTTTATTTATTTGTGTTTGCAGTGTGGTTCTCTTGCTAGAGGACAGGCATTTTCAGATTATTTGGCACAACCAGAGTCAAAAATGAACTTGTTCTCACCTGGTTGAATGAACCAAACAGAGGAGGAAGGAGGAAACACACAGGTAAACATCACACACACAACACACCGTTATGGTCAGGGGCTCAGTGCCCTGTAGCATAAACTAGACTACATTAAACAGACAGAAGTCAACCATACTAAACTAGAATTAAACACTAACACAAAATGGTTAACTGTAACAATCAGAGCTGTAGCCATTAAACAGCTGCTGCTGCTGGGAGACGGCTACTGTTTTCTGCTGAGAGAGAGAGAGAGAGAGAGAGAGAGAGAGGTTCTATCAAGAGAAAGGCAGCCAGCTGTTTCAGCTCAGCAGCTTCAACACAACTCAATCACTGAAATGGGTTAGTGGTGTGTGTGTGTGTGTATATGTGTGTGTGTGTGTGTGTGTGAGAGAGAGAGAGACAGAGAGGGTGACTGAGAGAGAGACAGTTTGTATCTGCAGTCCGCTCAGAGCTGAGCATCAGATGCAGCAGGTTGTTTTTTTCTGTCTGTCTGCAGTGTTTGACTGGTGTGGCTTTTTAACATTGCGAGTTTTGGATTGAAGCTGCTAAAAGCTAATATTTTCTGTCAGTATTCAAAAACTATTGGCAATTGTCTGACATTTACCCATCAATTTGGCCATTTTCATGCAGAAAAATTGACCAGATAGTAGTAGTATAGTATATGTGTAACCCAGCACAGCCAGCTGATGGTGTGAGTTAATTTTGCTTTGACTTGCGGTGCCATCTGGCCACACTGCAGCCTTATAGGTAAACCTGTGGAGACCATCAGTGTGGAATGAATGTAAGGCATACAAACAACAACAAGAAAAAAAATAACAGTGGTGCATGTGCACACACACACACGCACACGCACACACACACACACACACACACACACACACACACACACAGAGCAGGGTGTGAGAGACAGGTAGCTGCAGTGATATGTAGAGAAGCAGAGAGGTTAAGTGGAGGGTAAATTAACATGTCAGTCCAGCTGTTCAATTCACAGTGCTCTCTCTCTCTCTCTCTCTCTCTCTCTCTCTCTCTCTCTCTTTCACTTTTTTAATTTTTCAATTCAGTTCTGCTTTACTGGCATGAACAAGTATGACATGTTATTGCCAAAGCATTTTGCAAAAACAATTCATACAATTACAATAGATATTTTACAGATATTTTGCACATTTCAATATTTCTATAACTGAACACAGTCAATATACAGTTAATGAATATAAGACAGTTAATGATCCCCATGCAGTTTGTTATTCCCTCAGGCTGCGGCAGGCAGAGACATGTTTGGCTGAGGAGAGCTGACAGCTTCTCTTCAGAGCTCAGTGTGACCAAATCTGGCCTTTTACAATTTATTTCTGCTCCTTATGTCTTTGAAATGCAGCTCTCTTAGTGAAGAGACCTTCTGACAGAGGAGGAGAGAGAGCATCTCTGTTTGCACTTCTCCACAGAGCTGATCTTCTCTCAGTATGGAGGATGTCTGTTGGGTGTATCCCATGAGTCAAATTGTAATTCACTGGGTGGACCTCAGTGCATATATTTCCATATTGACATTTCCTGATGCAGACATGGTTAGACCAAGGTAAGTATAGGACATTGTGTGTTTGGTTGCAGTGTTATTCAGAGTAAACTGGCGTTCATTTTCAAGACAGCTTGTTTTTTTTTTTGTTGTTGTTTTTTTCTGGAAGATCATGATCTTGGTTTTCTTTAAATTGACCTCTAATGCTCAGTTATGGCAGAATTGTTCCAGGATGTTCAGGCTCTGTTGCAGCCCATCTCTGGTTGGGGACAACAGAATGAAGTCATCTGCATAGAGGAGGTATCTGACCTCTGAGGCCTGCAGCTGCTGAACGCCCCAACTGCTTTGCAACTTCATTTATATACAGGCTGAATAATGTAGGAGCTTGCTTCACTCAACGTTCTGTTACTGCTGACACAGATCTCTCTCTCTCTCTCTCTCTCTCTCTCTCTCTCTCTCTCTCTCTCTCTTTTCCTCTTTTCACTTTTTTTCTCTCTCTAGGGTGATTCTTAATTTCCTCTCAGTGGTGGCTGGCTGGCTTATTGATTAATTGATCAACTGACCAGTGGGTGGGTTCCCTGGCCAGTTTGGTGAGTAACTGATTGATTGATTGACTGATTGATCAGTTGTCTTTTTAGAATTACAAGCAGGAGGCTTCAAGACTTTGATCCAGATGCATAAGTAACAAGGCTTTACAGCCTCGTTTCTTGTGCATCTAGACCAAAGTCTCTATGGAATGATAAAAAATCATGTCACTTTTACTTCCTGGGAAAGTGTCATGTTTATTGTGACTTTATAAACAAACAACCAATAAAACACATCAGAAGTGACCATCACATCCCCTATAACTGGTGCAAGTTGGCCTGTTTGTAATTTTTTTTAACATATGTATGATGCTCGGTGTCTGACACATTTCTGCCCAAAGCTTGGGACTTTTTGGCCAGGTGGTGGCGCTATAGTGGAGCAATCGGGGGTATATTTAAAATGCCCTTTGCTCTTTCTCCCTCTGCAAATGGTGCTATCCCACATCATGCCCCTCCCCGACATCCAAATTAAGGATATTGAGGCAGTAAGGCACTTCTTCATGGCAGCACTAGGGGGGCATTTTCATTTTTTTCATCCTATTCTATGATGACCTTTTGTCTAAAAACACAACAGTAACATTTAGATGAAAGAAAGTGAAAGGAAATATCTTATTTATTATTATTATTTATTTATTATTATCTTATTTATTATTTATTGTCCAGGGCTCCTCTTGCACCTTCAATGAAATAAGTCATTTTGGAGACACTGATTGATTGTTAATGAGATACTGGCTGCTGATTGGCTGGTAGTTTTTGTGCCCAGTTAAAAATTGAATATCAGTGCCAGAAAGCAGCTCTCTCTGATGCACACACATACACAATATGTTAAGTGAACATGCTGTGCAGTGCAGGGTAGAAACCAGAAACCACCAGTGGGAAGCTGGCTGGAAGGACGAGCTGACCTTTGGGCTCAGAG